>NW_010206907.1:0-48975 GCF_000695765.1 Mesitornis unicolor
AACTCCTAATATTCTGTGATTCTGTGAATTTGGATATTCTCTCTATGGGAAAATGTGTCTTTTCCTCAAAGCTCTGATAAAATAGATACCAGTTAATAATAGCGGCAGATGATTATACAGAAATATCTCCTCTTCCTTAGTTGTTTTTCTTCCCACATGTGCAGCCAAAACTTGACCTGAACTTGCTCTTAACTGTTCTCGTGATGTTGATGTTGCATTGTCTCTGGACACTGAAATAATCCCGTAAATGTGCTCTCTGCTTAAGTGCAACTTTAATTTGAAAATCACATCTGTAGCAGTTCTCAGAAATCCTATTTGAAATTGCCACGCTTGATTGCTCAAGCTGGAAGTGTTTTAAAAATCAGTCCTGTCAGACACTAGAATCTGTTTCAAGTGACTTTTCTAGTCAATCTTTGTTACCCAGCATGGGTCAAAATTAGAGTCTTTGCACACCAAATGTAGTCGACACGCTGTGATTATTCTGTGGAGTGAGAATCTTGACAAAACACTATGAAATAAACTTTAAAATAAATCACAGTTGATGCAACCTAGAAAAATGTGAAGTAGATTTATCAAATTCTAATTGTGAATTAGTGTCTTGGCTTGAATTAATAAGAGAAAATTATCTAGAGACTATTATCTGGATAAAACTTGTTGATGCAATGTCATATTTTATCCATTAACTGTCTTTTTCCTAATATTGCACCTATTACTAGTCAGCCCTAGTTACATGTTTCATATTTTACTAGCCTTAGAAAAAAATTCTTTGAAACTCCAAGGATCAAACTTTGCTTCTCACTGTAATAAGGTAAATGTAGAATAAATGAGAGAGTAAATCTGTATGCACTTGAGGTTGGCTATCAGATTTTGCTTAACTGGAAACTGCACCTAAGAGCACGAGCACTGGTGTCAGGAAAGATGTTATCGTGTGATGAATCCTGACCCAATGCTGGGGAGGGGAGTGAGTGCGTGTGAATGGACAAATCAAGATAGCTCTGTTCTGCAGCAAATTGAACAGGGCTGTGACTAAGTCTGTATTTCCTTTAAAGATGCTCTGATATTTGTCTTAACTGCTTGTTTATATTCACTGCTCTTACTTCTCATGAAACCAAGGCACTGTAGCCTTAATCACAATCATTTCAGTTTGTCCTGGGTTCCACCTGTTTGCGAGTCAAAAGAAGAAGATGCCATCCAGTGAGTCCTGCAGCTGTTTGGACTAGCATTGATTTAACAGCTCTTTCCATGCCCCATCTGTAAGGTTTCTTACTTTAAATATTTAGTTGTCAACCAGCTGAAATAGCTCATTTTTCTCAGAATAAGTCTCTGCTGAACTGATTGAAGATCCCAGTGTTCAGAAGGGTGGCTTGTAGCCAGGCCCCCAACAGACAGCTTGAATGGGAAGCAAAAAGCCTTCAATAAAGCTACAAGTTGGTGGGAGGTGGTGTGAAAAAGTTTAATGTAAAAGTAAGTCATGGGGCTGAGCATGCACCTTTCTGCATCCTGATTTCTGGCTTATAGGATCTTTCTGTGGAAGTACGCTACAAACTGTGAGTTTTCTGAGGGGAGCGAAGGTAATCACAGACAGCAAATTATTATTAGCACTGCAATTTAGGTGTAACATCTCTTGCTTCAGTACTCATCTTCTGGGAGGATGAAATTCTAAAGCAAGATATGTTGTCAGAATACCCTTGATTTGTATTGGTAACTGGAGATATTTGCTCTACTGATGCCCATTTTAGCTCTGACTTTAATTAAGACTAGGAAAGATGGATGTAACCAGTTTAGATCTTAAAATCATTAAGAAGAAGGAGATTAACTGTGCTTTGTTAAAGGATGTTAAAGTCTGGAGGTTTGCCATTTTGTGTTGTTGGAGAATTTGCCCGCTCTAGTTTGAAAATGTTTGCTGTGATTTTAGTTTTTGAAATTAAAATAGCTTGTTCCAAAAATTATTTTTAAGACAAACCTTGTAAATAATTTTCCTTAAAGGGATATGTCTCTGGTTTTCTTCAGGCTGTTGCCTATCACTTTAAAACGGCATAGTACTGGATAGTGTGCTTTTCTTAAGTTTCTTTTTTGTGGGATTTTACTTACTGGGTATAAACCCACAGAACAAAACCAAGCCTCATGTAAAACTCGATAGCCCTTATGTTCATGTATGTCTGTCTGAGCTTTTGTGGTTTCATCTGAAATGGAGACTGGACACAGAAGTGTATGCTCTACTTCTGTAACTTGGCAGCAGGGTGTCAGGGAGGAGAGCCTGTGAAACTGGGAAACAAGTTTTTTCTCTGAGAAGAGAGTAGATCTGAGGCTCCCTACTCTTTTGTTCTTTTAATAGCATCCTGCTTTTGTTTTGCTTTAAGCAAATGATTCTGTGGTCTGTTTACTGTGGCCAGAACTTCAAGCAAGGAAAGATGGAGGACTGGTACAGTGTCCATCTGGTGCTCACAAACACAGTTTGTTTGGGTTTGTGATGCAACTTAAATACCACTAAAATCCCAAGTCTTAAAAGCACATTTACTCAAAGAGGACAGCTTTTTCCTTGGGCTTTTAATCGAACTGAGCTAAACTGGTTTAGTTTCATAGTTTAAGTTTGTCTCTGCACCTTATGGTTTCTTTTACCTTTGGGTTTTGTTGTGATAGTTTTGCACAAAGCTGGGTAAGATCTGTGCTGGGCATAATGGGAATGGAGGCATCAGGAGATGGTGGCACAAATTATCTAAGGTAGCCAAAGAAATGTTAACTTGATTAAGTTGCCCGATTCTTATGTTTTTAGATATTTGTGGCTAGACTTCTGACGAATAAATACACACACAAAGTCATCATGCTACGCTGAGTTTATTTTTATGCAGATATATGTAATGTATTAGTTCATTGTCTTTAGATCACAGGAGATCTTAAATGCATGGAGCATGCTTAGTATGACAGAGCAGTGTTAACAGATTCTCCTTTTCTTCTTTTGCTTTTTTTTAGGTTTAAAATTGACAGTGGTTCCTGAGCTGTGGCTCACAGTGTGCTTGTTAGTGGTTAGAGGGGAGCAGTACGGTTCTGTGGTGCTGTCTCCAGCTGCCTTTCACATTAAGTGAAAACCACACTCACAATGCGCTTGCCTAATGTGAAGTTGGGGCTCCCATCATCTCTGGCCTACTACAAAATTACGGCTTTGGAGAGATACAAACTTTGTGCAATAAGAACTGGTAGGGACTGTGTCTTCAAGATTTTTCCGGTAAGCCACAGAGTGTCCAGTGAAAGCCTTTTGGAAGCCTTGAATTGATGTGTTTTATATTTCTTGTAGTATAGAGTTTTGGGGGTTTTAAAAATTATTTCTGTGAGTTTCACCACAAGATTTATTTGAGCCGTTAACTGCTGTGATGAAGGTGATCCCTGAAGTCTTCAGCACAAGCTTGGTAACGGATGACTTTGTCAGGATGGTATATTGGATCTGTTACAAGCAAATGATATATGACTTGAACAGATCGGGTTTGTCTTGGATTTTTGTTCTCCTGTAGTGGAAATCTTGTTGCGCGGTCATTCACCTGATTATTTAATGAGGACAGATACACTGGAAGCATGTGCAACACATCCACTAGCGTGCAACACACATTAAAGGCTTAAATTGTTGTAATTTAAATCTATACTTTTATTTAAATTGAGTTCTTGACTGGGAGAAAGAAAATAACTTGCCATGCAGTTGATACAGTCTTTAGTAAAGCCCTGCTGTCCCATTGGGCTGATTGATGCATCTCTTCCAAAGAACAGGACATGGAATGGGCCTGGGCTCCTTGCTCTCTGTTTTTCAGTGGTGTCTCTTTCTTTTTCAGTTATATTTCTCATTCGAAGGAGCTGGGGTGTTGGAGTGGGCACTGCTTTGGCTCTTTGTTACATTTGAAAAATATGACAAAACAAGAGAGAAACACCAGTTTTGTATTAGTCTTAGAAAAGTGTTGTTTTGTTCATGCTAGTCCAAGGAAAAACAGCAGGACAGTGTTTGTGAGCCAGGCAAATGGGATTTATTCTCTAAATTCGTAACAGGAATACTTATATCTTGAGCAAAACCAATTAAACTATCTGATCTGCTTGTGGCTTCTTCAGATTTTTTTTCTTAACTTGATGAAGCAAAGCTTGGAGCAAACAGTTGGAAAGTATAATGGGAACTGGAACGAATATAGCTTTTGGTAGTAACCAAACTGTGATTTGATCTTTTCTATTATTTTAATTCTCGGGATTGCATTCAGTGAACAAAATGAGTCTTCCTGTGGGTTATTCATCACCTGTAACTTTCCATAAGCGTTTTGCAAAATCTCCTGAAGTAACTATTTTCGCCTATCAAAGGAAGTGAGATCAAATCCTGTTATGGTGTTCTTTCCATCAGGTTAGCTGAGTTCTCCCATTCTAGAATAAACTTATGGGGGGGTTGGACAAAAATATAAAGTAATATCCGCTAAGCAATTGTTTGCATCTTAAATATTCAAAATAAAATTTCGTCTTACTAAGATGAAATTAGAAGGGAAATCTTAGAGAATACTAAATATGAAAGACTTTCTACAAATATTATTTGCACATAAATGTTCTCCATGTGAACATCACCATTACTGGGCTCAATTAATGAACCTTGCATGTGCAATATTGTGTAGGTCTTCTAGCCCTTAAATAGTCCATTATAGAAGAATCTCTATTGTTTCTGTAGCCATGAGAGGGCAAACTGCTCATGCACAACCCATCTGGCACCTGCTTACCTGGAGACTGCTGATTTCATTCTCTATACTGTCAATGTCGAGGGATTTTTTTTTTTTTTCTTTTGAGCCAACTTTTTTGGGAGTAGTGCCATCAGCAGAGCAAACTTGGTGTGAGAAGTGTTTGCACAACCTCCATGGGGTTTTTCTGGAGTCTGAGGTGCAACATCTGGGTAAAATCAGAAGAGATCCTAGAGAACAGAACACACTGTAAGGGTATTCAAGTAAGTATGTTCATAACAAGCATAGGCTTAAGTCACTTAGCCTGAGCAGGGCAGACTGCCTGCTAGTGGACTTAAGAGAAAGTTTTCCCTTTTAGAGCCATTTTGTATGAGGAGATAAAACTTCTCTTCTCCCTGAGCAAGTAAGCAACAGAGAGAGTGCATTGGTGGCTTAGACAGTGGTATTCTGCATAAGAGCATGATGGTAGGATCTGTGTTACCTCATATGAACACTCAGACTATCAGAGGGGTGGCGTAGAAGACCGAAGCAAGACATTGTCTTTCATATGCATGTAATTTTTTAAAAATTCTGGTTTTCTCTACAAATTCTGCAGAGATACTCTAATTTCATCCAGTTAGCAGCGGCACAGAGACTTTGTAGACTAGCGGGCCTCCAAGTGCATGTCTTGCATGGAAAAGTGTTGGATAGGCTTCTTTTGCTGGGTATCTTGTGGATGTCGATTGCAGAAGCTCACTATCAGGAGGGAGCCATCGAAGAAGAGATTCAAAAAGGGTGTGCATTGCATCAGAAGAAAAATAAGGTGAGAATTTCACTGTTGACTGAACATTTTGGTCATTGGTATCAACATGAATTTTATCACTGTCTTGGATTTGCTGTGTCTTCTTGGAAGTCCCATTCTTGAGAGAAGCACAGCAGTCTAGATTTGTCACTAGCAGTGGTCATTTCTGTACTGTTCTCATGATAAATAGTCATGAAGCCTGTTTTAATTGCCTAGTAAAACTGAGTTTACAGCTGTGTTGTTGAGTGGGTGATGTGCAGGCAAGAATGCCTAAAATACAAAGTAATTCCTTTTCTTCTACAGCCTGTTCAGAGATTCAGTATTTGAGGAATATTTGGTGAAGAATTGGAGGGCATACGACAAAGTAGCGCTGTACCTGTTTCCTTCAAAGTTCCTCCTTTCCCTGCCTTGCCTCTGATCTGTCCTAGTATTTTGTGCAACAAAAAGGAAGGCATTTTTTTTTCTTCTCATTACTGAGATTTTCTCTTTAAATTTTAAACTTGTGAATGCATCCAAAGCAGAACCAGTCTGATACCCAGTTAAGTCCTGGCCTACATGTGATAAGCTGACTGTTACAGCTGTTCTGCACTGATACAACAGTGATTCCCAGGTATTTATGGTTTTGAGAGGAGTCAGAGGGTCTGACCATAACATGTAAAGTAGAAATGCAGGTACAATTTTAACGCAGCTATAGCTGAATACTGAGATGTATACACAGTAGTCGTAGGGATGAAATTACAGCGTAGCAAACTGTGGGGAATCTTGTTGGCTTTTCCCAGTGATTTGGCAAGTGCTTGTTGTCCCAGAGCTGGGGCAAGATCCCCTGCTTCCTGAGGCCAAGGCAGGTCTGGAGGTGGCCGGGCTATGTTCTGCATGTGGTAGAAAACACATTCTGTGAACTCTCATTGCCACCAGCAAAGTACCTACTTACCTCAGAGTTGATGGTAATTCACTTCTGTTTCTTAAAGTGCGAGTCTTTTGCCAGTTAAGTTTACAAGAAGAAACATTGGAGACCGGCTGTCAGTTAAATCCCCCACAAAACCCCACAATTTTACAGCCAAGCTTTCCATTTCAGAGGCGTGTTTCTGTACCCATTCTTTCTTCCACTTGAGAGACAGTCAGTAGCTGCCAGATGCTAACAAATTTGTAAAGGATGGAGATGCTGAAATGGCATCCCTTTGGTACAACTAGTGCCTTCCACGGGCAGCAATAAATGCTATCTATCAGCGGCAGGGAGCCATTTCACTCTAGCACAGATGGTTTAGTGTAGCTAGAGGAGGGGAAAAGAGGGAGGATAAACCCCACCTGAGGGCCGGTGGGGGAATTGAGGGCATTGCAGCCTTGCAGTTGGGATATGGGGTAGGGCAACATCAGAGAGGTGAGCTGCCACAATAACACAGCTAGACTTTAGGTGGGATTTACAGCTCTGTCTTTGTCTGCCTGGGTATATGGTGTTCAGTGTAAATAGTACCCTAGTGAGCTGCAGGAGGCAATGTGTTGCTTGACTGTGCTGCTTGCTCAGTTTTCATAGAAAAATAAAATAATAACAACAACAACCACCTCCCAAAAACCACCACTACCACCAAGTAGCTCCTCTTTTTGGCCATGTGCCAGGCATGAAAGCAGCTTGGCACCAAGGACTGAGGGTTTTTAGTCTTTCCCCCCCAACCCGAGCATTTTGAGGTTTCTTTACTATAATGTCTTTTGTACTCTGTAAGATAATTACTGTGCTAACTTTTTTAAAAGGGAAACAAAACAAAGAAGGAAAATTGACACAGTGACTCCTTTTAATAGGATTACAAGGAGCAAGAACACTTCATTTTTGTGCCTGAAAACACTCTTTTTAGCCTGCTTCTCTGCCCACTCAGGGAGGACAAATTAAAGATCATCTATAAGGCTCCACGCAGCCTTCCCAGATCTAATTCCTGAGACCTCTCTCATGACCTCCTGTGAAGGGTCTCACTGCTAAAGAGAGGGCCTGATTGCTCTGCAGAAATTCCTTCATGCTTCCAAAGTCAGGTGCTTAGTCTCTACCCCTATGGGAGAAGACAACTTAGAAACAAAAGAGTTCTATTGATGAATGATAGAGGCCAGGCTGGTGGGTTTCTACTTTTATCCCCACATCCCTTCCATGCTTTCCCCAAATTTTTGCTGCTGTTATCACCACATTGAACTGGAGTTTGTGAACAATTTTGCTGGCTGAAGCAAAGAGGAATGATTTAAGAAGAGGTGCAATAAGAGGAGAGGCTGGTGTATGCAGAGGTACTTTTCCAGTGGGAACTGTTTCTCCTCTGCTTCTTTCTTATGCCCTCTTCTGTACTTCTCTTATTTTTGGCACCTAGAGGCCTATGTCTTTAAAGCAATATAGAAACACAGCTACTCTACTTCAGTAGAAATTAACCAAAGCCCTCTTCACAGCACTTTTTACAGCTCTCTAGAGAAATCTCCTTGATTAATTTTCCATTTCCATTGCAGAATTTCAAAAGAGTTGTAGCTGGATAGAGAGGTAGTGACCTACTTGGCAACACGTTTCCTTTGTCCTCTTATATACCAGAGCCAGTCTATCTTCATTTAACTTTGCCATGTTTTATTTAGACTGCACCCTAAGTTCATAGACAGGATGGACACATAGGCTAGTTGAAAGAGTATATTTTTATTCTTTCATTTTAACTTTTTGTTTTTTGAGTGTGTGGGGCTGTGCATCAAGTACTCAACCAGCAGAGCTACCATTATGGTCAAACAAACCCAACTAACTTTTCAAGCTAGGAGCTGGAGGGTTTATTGTATTCAGCTGTAGAAATGGTGTGCCTCCTGATCTCTGTTCTCTGCTTTTTGGGGTAGCTGAGCTCTGCTGGGGATGGGCCCAGGGCTGCAGGTATTACACTGCTCAGTGATAGAAGGGGGCTCTGCAAGTAGGCTCAGGGGATGTGAGACCTTAGGCTGCTGAGCTGGCAGTAAGACTGTCTCTTAGGAAAGTCCTGCAGATTGCTGCTTTCTGACTCGTAGTACCTCTTCCTTACCCTTCTTGGCATCATTCAGGTTGCCCTGGTCCACATTTGAAAAAACACGGAGGAATAGCAATTTTAACTTCTTGACTTTTCTAACCATGCCGTCTGTTCACAAAGACAGATTCTTTAAAGTCTTGATTCTTAATGTTGCTGTGGGTCACCCTTCTGCTCCTTAATACTGCTTTTCCTGCTTTAGTGTGGCAAAGATGATAGGCCTATGTTGTAATGTGTCTAAGAGTGCAATGCTCATCCCTCTATAGCTAAATATGCCATTGCACACAGTTTGTTTTCATTCATCAGTGGTGGCCCAATATTCACAAAATCACAGAATGGCAGGGGCTGGAAGGGACCTCTGAAGATCATCCAGTCCAACCCCCCTGCCAGAGCAGGATCACCTAGACTAGGCCGCAGAGGAACACATCCAGGTGAGTTTTGAATGTCTCCAGAGAAGGAGACTCCACCACCTCTCTGGGCAGCCTGGTCCTGTGTCCTGTCATCCTTACAGTAAAGGAGTCTTTTCCTTGTGTTAAGCTTGAACTTCCTGTGTTGCAGTTTGTGACCATTGCCCCTTGTCCTGTCGCAGGACACCACTGAAAAGAGTCTGGCCCCATGTTCTTGACACTCACCCTTTAGATACTTATATGCATTGGCAAGGTCTCCTCTAAGTCTTCTCTTCTCCAGGCTAAACAGACCCACTGTGAATAGCAAGCGGGGTACGTATGTTATGATACAGAGCTGCTGATACTTTTATCAAATATTGTATGAATGGTTTCAGTTTTAACAACTGGGACAGGAAATTAGGAGTGGCCGATAAATTTGTGTTTGCAAGTTGGAGGACAAAGCAAGTGATCAGTGAATTTCATCTATTAATGGTATTATTTCTGCATCATACCAAAAAAACCCAAAACACAAACCCAAAAAAGCCAAAACCAAAAACAAACAAACAAAACCCAAAACAAAACAAATTCTGTTAAAATCTTCATTGTGTGCAGCTGAGCTGACAGGAGGTTGGTTAGGAGCTGTGTTAGTAAAAATTAAAATCTCTAGCAGCAGCACTTCCAAAGTTATGGAGCTTTTCAAACTGTGCCCCAGTTGAAAGGTAGATATTTATGAGCTGTTTTGAAGAAGTGGGCACTGAGGAAGCAAATAACTGACTGGATGGTATTAATTTGCTCAGATATATGATCAAAGGTTCCTTATGTAAGGAGAACCTGGTAAAAGAGAAGGCCCCAGGAGTTAGCTTTTCTGTTTGTTCCTTTAGGAAAGGGAAAATGAAATGCTCCAAGAACCTAATTTTTCTTAATTTAAATTTTTCTAATTTTAAATGAGAACATGATTTTTTCCACTTTTGCATAAAAAGTAGAAAAGGGAGTTACTTCTCAGCATGCAGTGTTCTACTAACATTTCCTTAGTGATAACTGTGTGCAACATTCATTGATAAGTTTGCAATACCATAGACAAAGCAATCCTATGTTTTGTGGGAGGTTTTTTTTAAAAAAATTATCAAAAGGCTGGAAAACAGTAAAGTTGTTGTATATTTGTGCAATACTTACAGAAGAGTGGAGGAGTAAAGAAAAACTTGGGGACTTTGTGAGGGTGCGGGGAAATGGAAAGAGATGCAATCCCAGAATTTGGACCTAATGAAATTAGTGTGATCAAGACCAGACCCTGAGCATTTAGAAGGATATAGAGCACTGTAAAAACCTGCTCTTTTTCTCTGGCTGCAGTCCAAGTTGTTTATAGTTAGAGGCAAAAAATTGGATTCTTTCTTGCTCTTGCAAGATTTAGTTTCTTTCGGTTAGTATTTTATATTAAAAAAGCCTAATGTGTTTCAAATTAGGGTAATTTGAGGTTTTGGATAGGAGCTCTCTAATAAACATAATCAAGAAAAGATGTTCTTTGGAGTAAGTTGCATAATATCTGGGCTTGTTACTGTGCTTTTCTTCTCAGTTTCCCTGACCCAACCAGCACGAGAGTTGTCTACGGTTATTTTTAGCTTTACAGAGTCTCTATTTTATTTAAATTATTTTAGCCGCTTACATGTTGCAGCGGTATCTTGACTTTTGAAAAGCTTCTGTTGTCTGGAGACCCTGGGGAGCTTGGAGGGGCAGGAAAGTGTTGGAGAGGGTCAGTGAAGGGGGTGGCGCTTATGATGCCTCTGTGCTCTCAGAGAGCAGAATTGAGAATGGTATAGCAAATATCTTTTGAAAACCGAGTTTTGTGCTGATGTCCAGGCTCAATGGTACAAGATGGGGAGCTCCAGTGCTGTGAGTGGGGTGCTGTGGGTCTGCAGCATGGGTACTTGAGTGCCCACGTGCTGCGAAAACTGGGAAATAAATCCAGTCTTGTGAGGCTGGCACCGAATATGCAACAAATGCAAGTCGGGAGACAAATAATAATCGTTTATTTACAGCAACATTTACAGGTTCTTTTGGATTGCCAGTGATAAATCGAAAAGCTACAAGTACACTAAAGGTTGTATAACTAATATAATACCAACAACGCACTATGAAACACACAAACACTAACAACAGCAACAATGAAAACTTGCCCACAGTGAGCCTGGCCACCTGGCAAATAAACAAGCCTGTTTGAACAGAAATACAGTGGAGCAAAACCAATACACTCAGGGAAACCTAGAAATGCACCCAAGTAGATGTGTCAAATACACTCAGGGAATATGAACCTGAGGAGAAAATATATCACTCAGCGTTAGCTGAGGTAAATAATCTTACCCACAAGGTGACCCGAGTGGTGGGGATGGAGAGGAAGCGAATTCGTCAATCTGTCCAATTCATTGGTATGGTTCCGAGTTCATCCTGTCCCCCCAAATAAGGGCTCCCATCTAAGTTACCTTGGCCAGCATTCTGACCAAGGGGGAAGGTTCTCATCACTCCACAGCTGGAGAAGTAACTCCCTCTTTCTAGCATGAATCCTAGGGTTTTTATCCTCTGATGTACGTGACAGCAGGCAGGAGGGTGCCTGAGTGGATTAAACCACCTGGGGTGTTTGTCTTCAGTTATTACTCAAATTTCTGCATTACATCACCGGGGCATACATGTGAGTGGGGATGACTGTAGACAACCTTATTGTCTATGTTAATGTCACAAAGTCCGTTAATTCACACCTGCATGGGTAGAGGTAATGGCTCCTCTGTTTGGGGCGGAAAGAAATAAGGTCTGGGACCATGAGGCCTCTGCCTCATCTCACACTCCTCCAGGCATCCAGATAACACCAGATATCAATCTAGTGATGGTTGCCACCTCGCCCAGTGCTGAGTTTCATGCTTCCAGGCATGCAGGTACGTGATGTACATGACTGGGACCTTGTGACTAACTTTTTCTCTCTCTCTCTACACCATGGTTTTTGGACAAGCCTTTCTACAGCTCAGTGGTAGATATGGCACCTGTTTCCCTCCCATGGGATTTTCAACACACAGGATTGCTGTGTTGCCACTTAAAATTATAATCTTGGTAATTTCTTATACTATTTACTTCTGTTTTCAGAGACTTGTTTTAATATGAATTGAATAGACCTTTGCAGAAGACAAAGGGACAACATTTCTGTAGGTTACTGCATGTCATGAGCCGTTACAGCTGTGGAAGTGCATTACAGCTTTGTATGGCTCTGTGAGGAACCACCAGATTGTAAACTACTTGCTTTACCCTAAAAATTTCTTTCTGTTTTAGGCATTGCCCCTAGTGGTGCAACCCATTTTTTGGCCTCATCTCGTAAGTCATGTACTAAAAGCTTCAAATGTAACATGAAATTGGATTACTTTCTGGGGATGAGACCCAAAAGGCATTTTAATGTGTTGAATCAAGAATAGGGTTAACCCTTAAGACAGTGTCCAAAATCTAGTGGGATCCGTTAGCAGAACGATGGCTGCTTCTCACCCAGGCAGAGTATTTACCAAAGAGCTGCACCAGCTTGCACATTTGCTCCTGTTTTGGAGTGTGCCATGATGTATTTGACAGTAGACGTGAATCGTATCTGTTCTGAGGTACAGTAGGTGATACCTGCTCTGTCACTGCAAAGGAAGTCTGAGGATTTCCTCTTCTGGGGAAGGAAGGGAGAATGGCTTTTAGTAGTGATGGGTGCTGTGATGAGTCTTCACATTGGTCTCCCATGTGGCAGCACAGCGAGTATGTCCAATGACAGGGAATCTGTAGGAATTGCATCCAAAATGGTGGTTTGAGGTCTGGCTGGGTTTTGCACTTTGCTTGCTTTGCTGCATCTGTTCTGCCAGGTACCACAGCCCTCACAGAGATCTGGATTGCTCCAAAAGAAATGAGAAAAAGTGTTAGGAGCTTCCATCCAAGCATCGGGAAATGCTTTCACTGTGTGGGTGACTGAGCACTGGCACAGGATGTCCAGAGTGGTGGTGGAGTCTCCCACCTTGGAGATACTCAGAAGCCATCCGGCCACGATCCTGAGCAGCCTGCTATAGGTGGCCCTGCTTGAGCAGGGAGTTGGACAAGATGACCCCCAGAGGTCACCTGGAGAGCAATAACTTGTACCGTCTTCAAACCTTGGAGATTTGTTTTTGTATTGCCCTGTGAAAGGTGACTTTATACGTTATTAATTAGCAAAGGAGATTTTTTTAAAATGCTAATATGAACATGAGGAAAGTAGCCCTAACAGAGTTCAGGACAGAGATGTTTCAGCGCTTATCTGTGTGCAAGAGCACTGGGAGCATGTTATGCATCTGACATAGCTGATGTTGCTGCCAAGAATAAATGGGGAAAAAACTGTGTACAAAGCCTGGCTGGGAAGAGGGCAGGAGGTACAGTGGGGAATCAGAGGTTCACATCTGTTATGGAAGATGATGCAAAATGTTCTAGCTGTGCAGGTATAACTCCATAAATATAACTCTCCCTTAATATGCAGTAGTGTATTCAAAGTTTAATTAAAAAAAAAGCCATAAAAACTCTGAATGTATATATATACACACATCAAACATTGTTGCAGTTATATTTGCACTGGATACCAAGTGATGTCTCTGTAATCCTTCTCTTTCTGTGTCCCTTGAGTTTGGCATAACAAATTCACAAAATGCAGTGGAAGTAGATGCCAAAAAAGGTCCCTGGTGAAGTTTTGCGAGCATGCCAGAAAACATTACGGTTGGTAACATGGGAGTGAGTTAAACTACAATACTAAATGCAGGGTTTAGTTGAGAACACCAAAAGCATTTAAAATAAAAGGAGAAGGGGAGGGAAGGGGGAATTGGACTTCCCAGTAACTCCAGACTGCCAGTCCCTATGGTAATCAGTGGAGTCCTCAATGCAGACTCTGTAAACATTAATAAAATAAAAATATCCCAGTGTTCTAGTATCACTTCTGGAAAAGCCTCGAAGATATTACATGTAGCTTGTGTAGTGTTGATGAAATATGTGAAATATTCTCAGACAGACTGAGAGCTGGAGCCAGAGTTCTGGTTATTAATATCAAACTGTACAAATGGTTGCAAAACCAGCTAAAATACTTGTAATTAAAAATATAGCAAGTAATTTGATTGTGCAATGCAACTATATTTCCACCCATAAACTTGAAGTATGGGTAACAAAAATATTCTCCACTTTAAACATACAAAGTGGAGCCACTGTATGCTTCCAAAATGTTCTGTTGGCATTTAGGAATCCAGTCCTTACAGACAGCTTGCAGTTTGCAACTGCAGTTTGTATTTCCTATGATACATATTTAATATTCTTGTTAGCTTGAGTAGTGCAGTGTCTCAGGACTCTTGTGTCTGTGTTACTCTGCTCATAAGAAAAAGTAAATACAAAGTATTTACTTTTATATAAAAATTAAATACAGAAATATTACATTGTATACAAACATCATGAGTGGATTATTATAGGGCAGTCTCTATCCTTTGCCCAGGTCCTGAGTAGAAGGGCTCACAATAGAGAGTCTGCTCCATTTTTTTAATTTTTTGATTACTTGGTTACCATGTCATTCTTCCCTCTTCTCCTCCCTCTTTTTTCTTTCCCCTCTATGTAACAAAGCTTGTGTGATCTTTGAGGAGAATTTGTCTCTTCTAACTTAACACATGAAATATCTAAAGCAATGCCTCATGTTCAGAGGTAGTGGCAGTGAATTTCAAGAAGCCTTATAAGGTGACAGTCTCTGATTTGCAAGTATGTTCTTAGATGTGGTAAATCAGGTGAGTTGAACTGGGGAACTTGTCTTTGGTTGTGTTGATGCCCCATGACGGCTGATCATTTCCCATGCAAGATTAGTCATATTTGGAGGTGTAAATGACGCTTCTGTGACAAAAGGGAGACTTGTCCTCCTGACTGGTGGTGCTGCACTAAGCAGCCTTGGCACAGAACAGCCTGTGCATGATGGTCCAGCAAGGCCTGGAGAAACACAGGTTCCCTGCTCAGGCCACTGCCCTCAACAGTTAAGAGGGGTTTCTACCAGACTAGTGGATTAAGGCTGCAACATCAAGGCTTGCAGAGGGTGATTTCTCTCACCAGCTCTCAGCTCTGAGGTTTTTCTTACCTTTCCTGTTGGCTCTTCTGCTACAGCATTAGAAATAATGAGGTTTGATGCTAATTCCAAGACGTTGTGCCCCTTAGTCCATGCCTCCTGTGCTTCAGGGAAGAGCAAAGCAATCTCTGAAGGAACTGTCTAGGTCTGCGTGAATCAGAAGGATTGGAGATATGCATGAGGGGTAAACAGAGACTAATACTAAATTTAAATTAATGAGACTCAGACTCTGGAAATGAAAGTAAAGAAAATAAAGTAACGCAGTGGTAGGAGAGTTTTCTATCTTATATTTGAGGTTGGATTTCTTTACTCTTTTCCTTCTTGATATGTAGCTTTCAGCTATTCTGACAAAAATCAATTTAAGCCAGTACAATAATAACTCCTTGTTTTCCTCCTTCCTTGCATTGTTTTCATTGAAGCATCTTTCCAGGGTGATGTTGATGCTGTTCTTTTTTTTTCTTAATCTAAATCCAGGTGTCATCTTGTCTGTCAATAAATAACAAAGTAGATTTTTTTTTTCCTTAGGTTGCATGAGTTATACAGATATGTAGATTTCATTACATGTTTACTTAATCAGTAGTTGCTCAAATTCTTACAAGGTATTTTAGGAGGGCACTGGGTTACTCCGTTGTTTGTAAATTTTTGTTTAAAGAGATCTGTCTAAGTTTTCTTAAATTGGGTTTGATTTCTGAATTTGTAGAGCTGAACCAGTAGCGGAGAACCTAGAGCCTGGGTTTAGAGGATTGCTCTGCAGGTTAATTGCAGGAGGTGTCCTTGGGTAGTGGGAGGGGTGGGGGCAGTCACCTTATTCAGTGGATTTCAAGAGCAGTGCCATAGGGGCAGTGACTACCTCTATAGCAAATAGCTTCATCCTTTCAGATGCCATTCCCATTTCCCTATCGATTATGCTGTGGCTGGATACACAAAGAGCCCTGTATTAGTCTGCAGCCATGATCAGCGTCTTTAATCTCTACAAAGGTTGAAAATCCATTCTCCTCCCCACTAGTTAGAGAGCTTTTCAGCTGACACCGTAACCTGAGGAACATTGTATTTTGGTTCGAGGCTGGCTAATGTTACCTAGCTCTACTGGAAGCTTTTTCTCTCCCCTCCTCCTTTTTTATTTTTTTTTTTTTGTGTGTGGCTCACTTGGGGACTGTTTGGAAGAAGATTTGTAATCTTACCCTTCATCAGACCACACAAGTCAAGAGGCTGATCTCCTCTTGGGCTTGTCAGCAGTCAGCTTATTCAGAACAGAAGGTGAGCTGTGGTGCAAGTGGAGGGTGGAGTGTGTTTTTAGCCCACACTTGTGGATCAGTGTCACGCAGGCCCAGCAGCACTGTGCTGTTTGGCAGCGAGGGCTCATTATGTGCCTGTCCCCTGTGGTCCCACAGCAAGGGCTTGAGGCTTCTGTTTGCAGTGAATGGAGATGGGGAGGAGAGCGCTTGGCCCCCTCCAGCTTTGAATGCTTTCTTTGAGACCTTGGTGAGAATGCTTTCCAACTGAGCCCTGTCGCATCCTCCACCACTTGAGTTGCTTGGGATTTTGTGAGAGTGCGGAGGATGGGACACAGGCTGTGGAGGCTGTGGCAGCCTGGGCTTCCACGGTGTGAGTACTTTTGAAGAAACCCAGTAGTCCTGAACTGAAACGATGGCTACTTTTTGAGTTCGGGCTGTTCTTTTCTAATGGGTGGCAATGACAAAAGAGGTTATTAGGTGTACTCCAAAGCTCCCCTAGTGTCACAAATCTAACTGTAAAGGTATGTATTGAAACAGAACATTTACCAGCATGGAGAAGTGCAGAGGTAAACATCAGACTCTATTGCTTGCTCCTGCCTGGAAGCGTTCAAAAGTAGCAGTGTTCACAGGGGGCTGACCAAGGCCCACAGATTCATATTGTACCTTACACCAACTTCACTTGGCTTCAGATCCTTGAAGTTTCTGCCATACCCACATCACCAGATGCCTGGCAGCCAAGTGACCCATCAGCCTCTGGACCGAAGCCAGTACCTTCCACCAGAGCAGCCTCATCCCGCAACTGTGTCAGCTTGAGTAACTCCTGGTGCGGTAGGTGCCTTGTGATCACCTTGTGAGGGAGCAGCCAAAAGCAAGTCCTTTGGCATCTGAAAAAGCCACGGTGAGTGGAGTTGAAGCTCTCTTCTTCTCACGTGAAGCCGCATTCAGCAGCCTGACAGCTGCCATCCTGACCACAGCTCCTTATCTTCCCCACACACCAGCCCCTCAAACTCAGTCTTTGTCACCTACCCTTGGCACAAAATACCAAATCCTATGCAATCCCTGCCTCAGCAGATGCAGACAGTCTGCTGAATCGGAGCTGAAGGATATGCTGAAAGTACATGAATTAGTTTATAGCTTGTGTAGAAAGTCACATGCAGACCCAGTGAAATGAAATTTAGCAGGTCCATTTTCAACAGGCATAAGAGAACAAGGCTGTCAGTTATGGGCTTGTCACAATGCACGTTGTATCACTTGAGCTATGCTGGCATGGTTGAACAGTGCAACTGCCCTAGGGCTGGGGAACAGAGCTTTGCCTGGTGAAAAGGTGTCCTGCGCACTACAGAGCTGGCAGGTTCTTGTTAATGTCATTAGGTATTTTTTGATCTTGTTTTTTCTTCTCTCTTCCCCCCCCCACCCCTTGCATACACCAAATATTTTATACCGTGCTAACCAAACATGAGCTGATCTTCCAACTGGAGTGGAAAACTGCAAGCAGCTTAGCTCCCAAAAGTATTCTTGGCTGAAAAGCTGATGTGTGCTCCTGCTTCCTTCCCTGTGTACCAGGTGGAATAAATGTTATTTCATGGCTGCTCTAATGCCCTTACATTTCTTTGGCTCATGGAGCTTGGGGGCACTTGGCAACCTCTAAGATGGATTTTTTTTGTTTTGTTTGTTTTCATATACCTGTAATATTTTTGTACAAGCATAAAAATGGTATCATTATATCTAAACTATGGTACGTGAGAAACGTGTAGAGTACGGGGGCATCGGAGGTGATGAAATTCTAGAGGGAAGTGTATTTACCAATAGAAATTTCACTTCCAAAGAAAAGTCTTTGATATGTTACGTCTCATTTTAGGGGTTCCAGGGACCACAGGCAATAATTACAAGTGATTTCATGCACACAGAAGAAAATAAGCAAAACCATAATTAGACAATTTGATAATTAGATCATTAGAAGCTCTTAATGTAGCTGTGTTAATGGAAACAGCTATAAATACAAAACTATCTGGTTATAATCTGGTATTACATCAAAGATGAGGAGCTTTCACAAGCAAATGCAACTCACCCTGAGATAACGTAAAACTGTTAGAATAAAAATTTCAATGGCTTATGCTGGGATTTTTCTTTTCTCAGTTCAAGTTTATTAATAAAAACAATGAATAATGTCATGCACATCCCATGTGGTCAGTATGGCATCAGTTAACCTGAAGCTGGGATTAGTGCGGAGTGAGATGGAGAAGGGTCAAAGGGTATCTGCTGGGGTTGGGAGCCCTGCACCTGATAAGGCTGGGGAGCCTGAGGCAGGACAGTGAAGTTTTTTCCTTTTGGAGGAAAAAAGGGTGCTTCCAAGACACTGACTCACCAAAATGTAGTTTGATCTTGGATACAGTGGGAGTTTGAAGAATCTAGGGGCAGGAGCAAGCCAGACAGCCCTTTTGTGGGTGAATGGCTTGGGGTGAGAAGGAGGTGGTAAATGATAACAGTCCAAATGTTGATGAGGAGGGAGAGTTGTAGCAGATGGAAGTGAGATTGAGAGCCTGTGTGGCTAGACATCAGGGGACATCAACTGCCTGGGGAGCAAGTGGCTGTCAGCACCTGGAATGTAGCTGCTATTTAAAGTAGCAGTCCGCTGCAGGCCTGGTGTGTGTCAAGAGGGACGTTTCAGACAGGTGCTATCAAACCTCGGGGATGCTTACAGTGTGCTCTTATGCAACTTCTGTCTGCTCAAAACACAGCATAAATTCTTTTGGGAAAGCAGGGTGACATACAACACACTAATAGAGATGTTGTGATCTTCCTTCTAGTCAGCAATTCCATATCTTTGCTGACCCTATCAAATTATTTATATCAAAAACTAGTTGGAAAAAAATCCTTTAATAGATCATTGCCTTGATTTCTCCTCTGCCTCTTGTTTGTTCTCACTCAATTTGCACTATCAGCTTCAAGTAGGTATCTCATCTTCTCCCCCTGCAACCTCAAGGGTTGCACAGTGATCTGGGACTGTTCTCCATGGTCTTAACTAACCCTCCAGCTTTCACGATGCCCGCTTGCTTGGGATACGTTCCCATGAAGAAAATAGCTCCTAAAGAAGGTGTGTAACAGCTCTGTAGGTGTTGAGGTGCATATTCTTCAGTTCAGCTGGGATAAAAAGCTGGTGGAAATCCCCAGTCAATACTGGCGTGAGGTGTGACTGCTGCTGAGTGATAGGAACCGGTTTGTGTGCAGCTTGGAAAGCTCTGTGTGTACGAAGATTTGAGGATCAGTGCAGAGGGGAGACTTGCTCCTGGTTCCAAATCACATGTTTTTAACAGTGTTATCTGTCTAATGCAAAATGGAAACACAGAGAAGAGGCAAATACATTTCAATTTTTCACGTGCCTCTGACTGTGAATGTGCATGGGAGAGACTTCATTATTGCTGTGAAGTGACTATTGTCTTTGTGATGCGCTTTCCCAGTGGTTAGGAACAAAATTCATTCTGTTTCCTAGGTGGCACAAAGATGAGCTCCATCTAATTTGAACAAAACAAGCAGGATTTTACTTGCGGTTTTGCTAAGATTTAGATTGCTTGGGTAGCCTGGTGTTTTCATATTCAAGGACGCGAAAGAAAGTCAGCTTAAGGGGCGAGTTTCAAATGGCTTTGTTAAATTGCTGTAAAATTCCTGAGGTTTTAGCTGACCATTGTTAGTGCTGTACTAAGGCTTGCAATGCTCTAATTCTGGTCAACCCATATCCTTGACCTTTCCTAACTCTGCTCTAGTCAAGTTGAGAAGAGGGGGAGATCTGATAGTGGTAGAAAAGAAAGTAGAGAAGAGGCCCTGAAGAAGTGTTGCTTGAGGAGAGCATACCCAAGTTGAATGAAAGGTAGCTCTGCTGACCCAGGTTGGAATCTCAGCAAAAGCAGGAAGTGAAGAAATTGGTAAAATTGTTTAAAAAACAAACCAAACAAAAAACAAATAAACAAACAAAAACCAAGTCCCAAACAAAAAATCCCAAACCTACTCCCACCAAAAAAAAAAGGAATATCAGACATGGAAAGGCAAAGCTCACTGTAAAAGCCACCAATAACCTGTATCAATCTATTGGTTGTTTTTTTTCTTATTTTTCTTCCTCCATAACGGTGATTATTCATGCACTAAAGATACTAACATTTCTGAGAGTGGAGAGAAGTGTATAAGAGTGATCATGCAGAAATGGTCTTAAAAAACAGGGTACAAAAGCTGAATATGACAAAGTTTTTGATTCTCTGATGCATGTCAATTGTAGACGTGCTGAAGCTGAACAGATTAGATAAAAATTGTTATATACTGAATAGCTTTTTTGAGAATGCTAAGTTATGAAATGAAAACCACAATAATTTTTCTAATGATTGATTGACTCAGATAAAAGGGATGTCATTCTCATGTTTAAAAAGCTGTTACAAGAGATTTCAGCTTGCTACAAACCCCTTTATAAATCAGGCGAACAGTAAGTATATGGGTGTCACAAATACTGTCCTGACCTTCACTCTCGTGATGTTTAGTTACCATTCTTCAGGTATGACAGGGCTTTGAGAAATCACTAGTTGCAGTGTCAATAGTAGCTCAGTGCTGGCATTCATCAAACAACTGTAGTGCTCTCCTCACCGGAAAAGGAAGCAAAACTGTGCAAATGTGGAGGTATGTCAGGACAGTAATTGCTAGGGTGGCCTGGTTACTCAAAGAGGTTCAAGTGATCTGTTGATTTGATGTTTACCAACACTTGGAGTAATTGGGAAGGTTGAAAGGATCAAAGAAAAACTGATGTTATTCCAGTATTTTAACAGGTCTTGCCCATATAATCATAGGTCAGTCTTGCTTCGTGCTTGTCCCAGGTGGGTTTGAAAGGGTGGGTAAGAGGATATCAACAATAAAGAAGAATGTCTTGTGAATGGCAGTCAGAAGGATTTTATGGAAAAAAGGTATCATAAAATTTGTCGGTATGGTGAGGAGTGAGTCTAAACATTTGGTTGATAAAGCTAATGTTTCATAAGCTCTTGAAAGCATCTAATTCTAACTATAGTTAGGTCAAATTTGTAGCTGGCCCCCAGTGAGTGAAGAGGCAGCAATAGTGACTGAGTTCTGTGGGGCGACTTGAAGCTTGAGCAAAAGTGCATCTGTGAGACATCTGGGTTGCATGAATGACACAAGACTGGTTATAGCAATAATGCAGAAAAGTCCTAGGGGGTCAAGGTGAATAATCAGTTGAACACAAGGTCGTAGTGTGCTCTGGTGGCTAAGAAAGCAAATGCAATCCTTCAACATTCAGGCAGGAAAACAAAGGAAGGAGGAGAGGATGGGGCTGCTGCTTTTTCCAGCACCAGTGATGAAGCTTCTGCAATTCAGTTTGTTTCTGTTCTTTGTGCTATAAAAAGGGTGCTGACAAATTCTGTCCCTTTGGCTACAGCTGAGTTTGTCTATCACATAGCAGTAGAAGCAGCTTCCTTCCAGAACGCCCTAGGCATGCTGTGGCCACAGATTCAGTCTCGGCTGCAGAGTCCTAGACAACTGCATAGCACAGCTCATTGGGCAAGACTTGGATTTTCACCACTTAATGTACATTTAGATTTTCCTGCTGCTATTTCATCTCTTCTTCCCAACCCAATTAAAAATCTGGCTGCTGTCTAGCTATTGAATGATAACACAAACACCTGTGTGCCAGATGTGTACAGCTGTAAGTCCGTCAGTGCTGATCCATCGTCAGAGCCATAAGCCAATCCAAGGAACAATTAGAAAACACTTTGTTTTTACCCTGCTTCTGTCTCTCCTCCCCAGTTTCAAACCTCCTTTTTTTTTTCCAGGGTTTTCTCTCCTCTGCTTCCTGCTGCTGAGTTTGTAAGGTGAGCCTTGCTCAGACTTTCTGTCTCTTTCAGATAAGAAAACAGAGAGCTTAAACCAAAGGAGCACATTTTTCTGGTGGTGGAGTGGCTGGCTTATACTGACAAGTGTTAAATTCTAAAAGTCCAAATGTCAGTAGTATGTGCCAGCACAAGAAAAACGCCTTCTACACCAGACAGGATTGAGATTTATTTTTTTCCAACCCTCAGCTTCTTGAAAAGAACTGGTCACCCAAACGTGTTTGGGAGATACTGGCTGTAGGACAGAGCACTCTGGCCTTTTTGAAAGTGAATGCTCAAGTCAGCAGCAGAAAGCAGCTCTTCAAGTTTGAGGGACAAAAACGGTAATAATTAAAGAGGTGGGATATGATAACACTGCAGAGGTTTTTACTGCAGTTGGTAAGACAGTCTTTTTGCAGGGGTTTGCTGTAGACAGATAATGTAAAAAACCCTCTTTCTTATTCCACTGTGCTTTCCTCGTGACCTCTGCCTCTCTACTTACAGCTTCCCTACTTACAGCTCTCCAGTTCAGGATTGCCTCCTCTCCCCAGCATGTAGTAACATGCTTATCGAGGGACCTTCCTGCTGGAGAAAGGAGAGTTTCAGAAGGACAAGTGGGAAATCTGTTCTCCTTTTCTAGCAAAGGAAATGAGAGAGTTTCATTTGCTCAGCTGGGAGTGGTAATGGATAGCTTATGTGAAGAAGACGTTGGGCATGAGGGAAGTTGTCTGTGACAAAGGGTAAGGCAGTGTGATCTTGCCCAGTGAAGTTGTCAGTTGCTATGTACAGAACAATAGTAAAAAGCAGGCCACCTCACCCTCCCCTTGGTCTTGCTCATGTTCAGCTTTGACTTTTACTTGCCAAAATGCTACTTGTGCTAGTGAAGATCCTGCCACCTTAGATAATTCAGTCTTAGCAAAGCTAACTGATTTTTATCCAAAGGTTCTCAGCTCAGTTTGATGTTACACTGCTACTGATTTATTGTCACAGTGTGTATCCTGTCATCATTATTTGAGGAGAGGCTCCCATTGACTTCAGTTTATTTGAACATACTTTTGCTTTAACAGAAGTTGTGCCATTGTGATGGTGAGGAGATGTTTCTCAACTGTTGATGCTCTGGAATGCTGAAAACAGCAAATCTCTGAAGCAGCCTAGAAGATGATGGGATATGTTTGAATTAGGGTGCAGAGTCACTTGGAAAATAGCCTAGGTGCCTCTGGAAAGTAAATTTACAAGTATAATCTCTTTATTGAGCTGGAAAGTACATCATCAAGAGAGAAACGAGTCGAGTTTGTTTTTGTTTTGTTTTGGTTTGGTTTTTTTCTTCAATACAGACCAACCATAGACAGGCTTTTGTGTAGAACAGAGATGTTTGCACAGTCAGGAAAAACTATGTGGTTTTTATCAGTTAAGGCTTCCTTCCTACTAATGTTTCTTTATTAGTTCTTTTACTCCCCACCTGTGGAGAGTGATAGTCTGGAAAAACACACTTCTTCCTGGGCAGAACTTTGATTGCTGCTGTCCCCAACTTCTTCCCTCACCTTGTGTGATAGGTGACATGCCAGCAGTCCTTGCTGCCTGGACCCTTTCAGAAACAAAAGAACTCCATGAGTCTTCAGTGAGCATCTGCAGGCTGAAGCTGACCTCTGTGATTTAGTTAATAGTGACTGCTTTATTTTTTATTTATCTAACACAATTTGATAAGAAGGTCTTGAGATCCATTTGATCTATGGATCAACTCAATTCTATAGTTGAGTTTTCTCAGAGGTAATGGAGAGAGAGGTTCTCCTCCTCTTCTACTCTGCCCTGGTGAGTCCGCATCTGGAATATTGTGTCCAGTTCTGGGCCTCTCAGTTCAAGAAGGACAGGGAACTGCTGGAGAGAGTCCAGCGTAGGGCTACAAAGATGATCAAGGGAGTGGAGCATCTCCCTTATGAGGAGCGGCTGAGGGAGCTGGGTCTCTTTAGTTTGCAGAAGAGGAGACTGAGGGGAGACCTCATTCATGTTTATAAATATTTAAAGGGTGAGTGTCACGAGGATGGAGCCAGGCTCTTCTCGGTGACAAACAATGATAGGACAAGAGGTAATGGGCACAAGCTGGAACACAGGAGGTTCCACTTAAATTTGAGAAGAAACTTCTTCTCAGTGAGGGTGACAGAGCACTGGAACAGGCTGCCCAGAGAGGTTGTGGAGTCTCCTTCTCTGGAGACATTCAAAACCCGCCTGGACGCCTTCCTGTGCAACCTCATCTAGGTGTTCCTGCTCCAGCAGGGGGATTGGACTAGATGATCTTTTGAGGTCCCTTCCAATCCCTAACGTTCCGTGATTCTGTGTAATGATGTAAGGTTACAATGTCTAACTTGCATAAGCTATAGTTGACCAAATCAAATACAATTGTGGACAAAATCTTAAAGAATATGTCCTATACTGGTGTCTGCCTGCTGTATGTTTGTGAAAAAAGGAGTATGCGTATGACGTGTTTGTATATGAATCTATGATCAGTTAGGTTCTATGTAAAAGTGAAAATTGCTCATCTTATTTCTTGCCCGCCTCCGTCCACCAGTTGACCTCTGCCTGCTTGCATCATCTCTCTCCTTGTGAGGTTTGTGCTAACGTGTGTGAGATGGGCTGTGCTCTATGCTGAAAGCGGTTGGTTGCTTCCTCTGTTGAGGAGGATGGGCACCAAGCTGTGTAGCAGGAAAGAAAGGGTTGTTCTGTTTATAGTCTGCTTTCTTAGCAACAGAGTTAAAATGTCATGAAAACTATACAGCAAGGTACAGATTTACAAAGGAAGACAGAATAAAGGAGGATGCTTCTGCATTACCTTATGTGATCATACAGTAGTGCTGCTCCCTCTCCTACATGAGGTCAGGCCTGCCGTGACTCTGGTACAGCTGTCTCTGTACTTCAGTGTTTCTTAACCAGGGCCTGCTTGCTGGGTACATTTTCACTGGGTAAAACAAGAATTCCTCAGCATACCTGACTCTGACGGGCCTCTCAAAAGCAAAACTTGCTGCCCTCTTCTGTCTTTCCCATGTGGGTTTTTAGTTCAGGACCAAAGACCATAGAATAATTAAGGTTGAAAAAGACCTCTAAAGTCATCAAGTCCAACTGTCAAACCAACACCACCATGCCCACTAAACCATGTCCCAAAGTGCCACATCTACACATTTTTTTGAACACCTCCAGGGATGGTGACTCCACCACTTCCTTGGACAGCCTGTTCCAATGCTTGACCACACTTTCAGTAAGTGAGGAGGCGTTAATATCTTGCTGGTTACAGTAGAGAAGATGAACAACCAAACATACCTGGAAGTGGTGTTTACCTTGGAGTTTTCAAGCTCAAGTAATGTGAAAGGTTCAATGCAACAATGCTCAGTGCGCACTCAGTTTAGTTCACTGCTTACCCTGTGCGTGTGAGCTATGGTCTGTGTTGTGACTGATCTGCTGAAGCTTTCAGACATCTTACACTCCTTCATTTGTTTATTGTAGGAATAGGAGTTTATAGTAATGTTGTTTATACTAAAGATGGGTGAACAGCAATAAGAGAAACCATTGTGAACTCAAACCAAACTCCTTTGTGACTTTTAAAGTTCTGATTCAGTTTTTGGTGTCACTCTACTTTGTTCTGTCAGGACTGTGAATGAGTGCCAAAATATAAATGATATTTCTAGTGTCAACCTTGGATTTCATGAGCAAATCTGCTCTCATGCTAGGGAGTGCAGAGTTTCTTAGACCTCACAAGTTTCAGCAGTGAGTATAACCTTTCCCACTCGTGCTGCTCAGTGCAGCTAACTCAAAGCGCTTCCCCAGTGTGGTTGCCCATCGCTATTTCATACAGGAGAAGATACTGTCGTATACCTATGGCACAAGGTGCTGTTTATTGAACTAATAAGAATTTATAGGAGAATGTGTGCAGATGATTGCTTGCAGGTGAAATACTGAAACAAAGTGCTGTGTAGCTGCGCTTCCCTGCTGTTCATGCAAGGGAATAGTGACTGTCCAGCTTTGGCCTCCTTCCTGCTAAAAGGGTCACAAGCCTGTCAGCCAGTTCTTCTGTGAAATTATAGTGGGGCCGCCCAGTGCAGGATAGGAAAGTTAATTCTCTTGTTAGGCTCTATCAGTTTTGCTTTGAGGAGGAAAAAAAAAGAAGCGATTAATGTGTTTCTGGAACCTGAGTTTCTCCAAATTTATTTGCTGTCCTGCAGGTTTTTCTGTTTCATATTCCAGATGTGGGTCCAGTGTTGAACTATCCATCTAGCAGAGACTGATAGATTAGCAGGGCCAATCTTGGGAGTAATTAGTTCAGGTTGTGCCTGTTTTCCTCCTTTCTGCGGCAGAGGAGGAGCAGTCTTCCTTTCCTCATTCCCCCTTTCTGTTTATTGTTGTATCAGCAAATGATCTGATGTTTGTTTTAACACTGAGATGAAGCTGAATTCGCTGCTGTCCAGCACTCTTTAAAGTTAGTGTGCTACTTGAATATTTATATCATGCTGACATTTGCTTACTTTAGAGAAGGCTTTATTTCCTTGGAATATTTATCATAGTATCCAGGAATTTCCAGGGAAGATGCTGGATCTGAATGTTGTGTATAATTACATGGGTTCAAGCCCAGTTGCCTAAGGGAAGTTAACTTTCAAAGGACAACAGCTAGCTCTGTGGCATTAGCTTGCTGAAGGAAGAGCTGGCAAGGATTTTTTTTCCTGGACCAACATGAAGCATCCTGGAAAGAAGCCTCACACCTCACTTCAGCTATATAGGTACCTTTTGTCTAGCTCATTATGCTAAAAGTAGAGTCTCCTTTGCCTGTGTACCTGGCATCATGGTTGAAGCACCTATATCTGATGTGATCTGTTGACCTAGTTATGGTCTGGAACGGAAAATAAGATTTGACATCTTTTACATCCTGTTTTTCCCCCTGATTTCCACCAGCCCCTTTCCCGAAGGTTATGGGGGGGGAGGGTTGGTGCAGAATAATCCAGTTTCTGCCTTCCTGACACACTTTGTGCTCTGACCCGCTTTGTGCACAGAATAGAAATGACCAGCTTGAGGCTTGATCAGATCTCAGCCTCCTGTAGTTTCCCATCAGCTTATATGACTCTCTTGGGCTTCTGGGGCTAGAACTGCTCTTTTGCTGCTGTGCATAAAGAGGCACCATGATTTATGAATCAATTAATCACTGCATACTGAGGATCTGTTCATGGTAGTTAAACAGTGAAAATAAAATGGTTGAGTATATAATAAAGATGGATCTTAATGAATATGACCCTGTACCAATGAATTCTTTCCCTCCCTATATTATACCCCCTACCCAAAACCCTCTTTCCCAGCACAGCCAAACTATCAAGACATGAGGTTTGTCTATTTTGGATGGCATGGGGTTCATCAAATTACTTGATAAGCATAGTGTCTGTTTGTGTAATTTCCACCCCTGTACAGGCACTCTTCTAGTCTGATTTCAGTTTGCTGCTAAAACTGATAAAGCCACTGATAAAGTGGGGGGGGGGGAATGAAAATACCGATTTGTAAATCTTTTTGTGTAGTCATAAGAAAATCCACCAAGTCCTCTCCAAAACTTGGGGAGAAGGGGAAGTCTGGCCTGCTTAGTCTGTAAAACCACAAAAATGTGGTGTAAAATTTCCAAGAAATATCTCCATCACATAACCATCATTGTCTGCGTAACTCAAACATCATTGCTGTGTGTTTCTAAAACTGCACAATGCTGTAAAAACTAGGCAATTTTGGTGCTAAGACTGCTCTTTGGCTTCACAACTTACTGAAGCCTTTGCAACTTAGGCCATCATTCAGTGACTGCAGTCAGTCAGGGTGGTGTATTGCCCTGTGGAGAACACCACTGATATTCAAAGATCTACCTATGAGGTAAGGAGGCAAGAGGTTTTTAAACTTGATCTTGACTTTTTTAAACTCAGCGGTTTTGCACCAAAACTATGCTTTCCATGAAGAAAATTATTCATTACAAATTATTCACCCTTATGTGTTCTATTTCTAAAATAAAATTACATTTTCTTTTACACTATCAATAGATACCCAAAATAGTGGTAGAACATTTCATTAACAAAAAAAGGGGGTTATTCCTGGCTGAAAAATGTATTCTTGGTAAATGAAATGCTGAAAAGCTCTTGAAAACCTTATCAAATATCCATTTGTTTTGAATTCAGAAAAGGATTTTGGGAGAGTGATGGTACTTCTCTTTTTTCATTTTTTCTTTATAGGCAGGCTTTGAAATGTTATATTTTTGTTGCAGAGTATTTCCTGGGTTTCCTGAGTACCAAAAGCTGGTGCCGATGAGTAGCTGGATTTGCGAACCTTGCTACAAGCCCGCTGGTTTTAGTGGAGTTGTTCTTGATCTCACCTGTGTAACTAAAAGTAGACTTCATTCAAGCCAGAAATTAGGTGCAGTGGGGTGAATCAGGTTAATTCTTTCTTTCTGCCGTGCATTGAATCTTGTAGTGAAACTATAAGATTTGCAATTTATCAGTAAAGGTAAAAGATTTTTTTTCTTTCCAGCACAATCTAGTTTCTCATTTTTGTTCAGCTCTGCTGCTGGCATATGTTGACTATATATAATGGCCTTTGTTTGCATTCTGAGCTTATCTCACAAATTGGCTTTTGAAATGCACAATCAGCAGTAATAATGTTTCACTGTGGTGACCATGGTTAAACGTTTCTCTCCTGTTCCCCCCTCCTTTCTCTGTTTCTTTTTTTTTTTTTTTTTTTAGGACCCAGGTTTCTCTTCGGTGATTCATGACAAACTCCAGGTTCCCAACACCATTCGTAAGGCATGGAATGAGAAGGACAACAGATGTGATGTTTGTGCCACGCACCTGAACCAGTTGAAGCAAGAGGCCATTCAGATGGTGCTCACCTTAGAGCAGGCTGCCAACTCAGAACATTATGATGCCTCGCCAGGCTCTCCCCCACCTCTTTCCAATGTCCCCACATTAGTAAGTCCCCGACACATGGGCAGCCTGCAGCCCAGGGACTGGGCGTATGTGCCTGCTCCTTATGCTACATCTAATTACACAGGCTTTGTTGCCAACAAACACAGTGGAAAACCCAACAGTCTGGGTATTGTCAACGGGGTGGAGAAGAAAAATGGCTCTCCTGGACACCAAGCCAAGGTCAACTTTCAGATGGCCACCAGCCCCAGCAATGGTAATGTCCTCAACTCTGTGGCTATCCAGGCTCATCAGTACCTCGATGGCACCTGGTCTTTGTCAAGAACGAATGGTGTCACTCTGTATCCCTACCAAGTAAGTATTTTGTTTTCTTTCCATCAAAGTTTGCATAGGCATGCTAACACTGCCTGCTCCTCTTCGGGACAAGTAGAGACATTCACATAGTGAGCACCGGAACAGAGAGAGCTATAAATTCCTTTTCCCCTAATAAAGGATTGAGTTGAGGAAGACACAGATCACAATCCATATTAATTAGAACATCTTTTGTAAATTCAGCTGATTTATTAATAATAGAACAAAACTTGTTATTCATAGCTGATAGCTGTTCACACAGTATATGCAATTATTCCCTCACGCAGTTCACACCCACTCTTGTTCATAATGCTTGGTTGGAGCCACAGCTGGGCAGCCAACCACACTTGTTTACTCACAAGTGGAAAGCATCACTGGTGCACCAGTGACTTCTGTGTGGGTGTTCAGGAAGTACCCAGAGAGTCCTTTGGTTCATCATGTGTGCATATAATCCTAAAGTCTTTGTCTAAATATAGAAGACGCTACGTTCATTCATGTGCTCTAAGTTACATATATTCCTATTGATGCTTGTGTGTGCTGCAGATTTGACTGATTCTTGGTCAAAGAATTTTGATTTTTGTCAATTCTCATGGATTCAGCAGATCCATCAGTCTCCAGGGCTTAGCAGTTCTGGAGAGATTTTAATGTACTTCTCAGCATGTTCTTTTCCTCCTCTTTGGCCTTCTGTTTTCTGATACACTGCACCCAGAAGCTCATGCGGAAGGGGATTTTATGACAGGAGGTGGGCTTTCTGAGGCACTTAGCCGCAGGCAGTGGGATTTTCAGAGTGCACAAGCACTGCCAGATTGCAACACAAGCCCATTCTTTTGAGTTCTCCCAGTCATCCCTGTTGGCTTCTTTAGGCACATAAATATCTTTGGAAGTTGGTCTTTCTATTAAGTTATGACCAGATAGCAAGATAAATCACTAAATAAATATTTAACGTTTATCAGTATTAGAGCAACTGACATTGCAGCCAGAAAAAAGCAATGTTATTCATAAGCATTAAGATATTGTCATGCACCAAAGAAGATGTGGTAAAACAAGAAGTGAACCACAGTTATTTTATCTGGAAAATATGTGACTTTATAGTTTTGTGGATCTATGCTCTAGTGAACCTGAATCACATTTGAGCAGGTCAGTACCTGATCATAGTTTGATCTAAGAAAAAAACCTAACCAAAGAATGAACATTAAGAAAGCTGAATAGTTATTATTCCTATTAGGAAAATCAGTTCAGTTTTATTGCATTCACAGTCTTTTAGGTTAATCTTCTATGAAAATATGTTTTGTTTACTTTTTAATAATGTTCTGGATTCCTAGATGGTTCATTATGTCTTGCAAATATTCACTAAGAAGAGTCTAATATTCAAAACTTTCCAGACTGATCCTGTAATTTGGCTCCAGTTAGATTAAGGACTGTTCCCCACCATTTCCCTCTCCAGTCAATAACATCGGAATAGAAAAGGGAAAAAAAATAACACCTGGAGTCTGGTAGCAGATTCAGCCTTCTTCCCCTGCCCCCAAACCAAACAACCAACGAAAACTAACCTCAAAAAAGCAAACAAACAAAAAAACCCCAACCCCACACAAACCTTGCAATGTTGGTCTATGTTGATAGTAGTTTTTATATTCTCTACAAGACTGCAACCTTCAAGTGTTGAAATTCTCACTTTACCTAAGTGTCACATTTAATAGTCCAGTCAAGGAACAATAATGATAGCTTTTGCCTTTAAACGTATTGAAAGGATTTTAGTGTTTGGTTATGTAGTATCTGTGTCAGACTAGGAATTAGTCAAGTAAGAAGAAAAACTTTGAAAAATAATTTATTTGTCATTTGAAGTAGTAGGGAGAGGCAAGCTTTGCTTTTTATGCTTTTGTGTATAGAAACCAATCTTATTTGTTATGCATTTTTAGGAACATCTTGGATCTCTCTTTCACATAACTTTTTTTTTATGTGCTTACTATTACAGTTACAAAACTTTACTAGGGAATACCACTAGGAAGATGAATCTGTTAACTTAATTAGAACCCTTCTTGATTTGAAGATTAATTAAATAAGAGGTGTTAGCTACTAACTTGCAAATGTCTATATATTAATCACATTTTCTTGCCTTCCCCTAAGAGTAGCTGAGAGGAATAGAAAACAATTCCTTGGGATAAAAAGTCTCGCACTTCACCCAGAAGTACAGTACTCTTCCACATCATAATCTTGTTAAATTGATGTCCAGGGAGAAGTCAGTCTCATGACTCGAGACTTAATGGCGCCTGGTGTAGACACCTCCCATTGTAAATTAGCTTTTGTTAGACAGTCCAGATAACTTGACAGAAATGGTTGAGTACCTTAAAAAGTGACCGTATTTTCTTCCTTGAGGTATCACCAAAAGGAGAAAACATTAGTTCAGAAGTGACATTCTGTGGCTCAGAATTGACCCACAGCAATATTAGGCACCAAAAGTATTCCTGCTAATAAGTTCAAGGATGTTTCTCCCTTCCTGGGATCTCCTCCAGGCTGCATAAAATTAGAACCTTGTTATAGGGAATGAATGACACCTTTGTTTCAGTTCTGGTAGGACAAAAAAAAAAAGTGTTGTGATACTGTAGGACTCAGCTGCTGCTGTAGCATAGGGCATTTCTTAAATTATATGTCATTATTCAGCTACTTTTGCAGAAAAAATAATTGCTATCAGGACAAACAAATGTGAACTTATATACTGCCAGATGTAATAATTTATTACAAGTTTACAGCCTGAAAAATAAAAGTAGTAATAATGTTCTTAACTGGAGATGCATGTCAGATGTAAAAGAATATTTCTAATAATTTCATGGAGGCACTATGGGAAATCATCAATGGAGCCTCCTAAGAATAAGTCAGAGAAATCATTGCTAAGAATTGCGTAGGTGAAACTGGTCTCACCTGGAGATTGGGAGATGGTGTAGATGACCCCCTCAGTCCTCACCAGTCCTGTTTTATGCCATTCCATGTTCAGCCAGCCCTTGACTTGACAGAACCTAAGATCTGATTCCAAAATCTTGTGATGCCTCCTAGGCCTGGCTCACAAATGAACAGCTGATGCCATTTTGTTTCAGGGATTGAATCAAATTTTACTGCTAAGTGGTTCTCTTACAAAACAGGGAATCAGAGGGGAGGGAAAGGGAATTGATTGATTTTTAAACCAAAAGCAGGGTCTGTTAAAACCTTCCTACAAACACTGAAATGCTGAAGTGGTTACCTGATGATCAGGGCAAGAGTGACCCCTTTCTGTTGAATACATGTAGGAAAATACCAGCCAAAAATTAATAGAATTTGATCCAGAATCTGAAAATCATGCTCTTTGTCATCAGCAGGTAGGATCTGTATACTCTGGGTATCAGAGTGTGTTTTAACGCTTGTAAAGGCCTCTATTGATCTCCGTATCACTCAAAGGGATTTCAGCTCTTCCCTGCTCAGAGAAAACTCATTTAAACTGGTGAGGTCTTACCTGAGAAGGGCTATAATTATTTGTGCAGCTGCTAATGCAAATTACAGGATAGCACAGCGTTAACTACATTTCTGTTGCTTACTGGTTATTACATAACACTTGTAAAGAAAGAAACCTTTGGGCCTAGGGTCCTAGTGTAGGAGCCGTAAGTTCAAATCCCTTGATGAAACATTTGTTTTTGCTTCTCATAATATTGATACAGAATGTGATAATTAATTGAATGCATAACATTTTATTACTTTATTATCCAACGCTGCTGGAGTAGCTAAAACAAAACCACCACATCAAAGACTGAGATAGATTAGGATAAATTTGGGTCCTTAGTAGTTCAGACTGATTTAGGGTTTGCTTTCAAAGGGAAAAGAGTTGAAAATAGTAACTAGATTAAGCTGGTTACACCAAAACACTTTTTCTGGAGTAAGAGCACTCCATTATTTAGAAGTAGTTCCTCTTTGGAATAGGCATCCTCTTTTAATGTAAATTAACTACATGGTGTGACCCTGGCATTAACTGCATTGTTCTGTGAGCTGCCCAACACAAAACGGTTGGCATTTCCGCCATTCTCTACCCACCTTCCTGGATCTGTGTAGAATCTTTTCATGTTTTTAAGTAGATTATTTTGTATGGCAAAACAAAAGTTCATGAGCACAGTGTGTTTGGTAGAATTGAGCGACAGGAAGGTAAGAGAGAACCAGAGAACTGAGAAAGGCCAACGTGGGATATGAGAGGGAAGGATGGGTAACAGAAACGTGACTGTTGGTGTGAGTGAGCACCTCCTGCTCCAGACCTTGAGGTTGTGAAGTTTGAATCTGGTAAGGAGCAAGATAACGCATGTAAGGATTTGAGTAGGGGCATGGTGAACATAACAATATTCAAGGAAAAAGTGTTCCTTTCTCCCCTACACTTAAAAATAACCTTTTGACCAAAAGTTTGGAAAATGAGATCTTAAAACTACTGAGAGCTTCTTGGCCTCAGGCATAATGATCTCAAGCCTATTCAGAGAGTTATCAAAGGCTTTGTTTGTGTACAATTGATTGAAACCCTGCAGTGCTTTCTGTTTCCTCTTTATGTATAATGTGTGTTTAGGAGAACGCTGTTCTCTGAGAAAGTACCCACTTGCTCTGGAGTTTTGTGGTGATGAATGATTTGTTTGGAGTTTACTTAGGCCACAGCTGTCTCATAACACATAGGTTCTTTCAGACACAGGCTTTTAAAAAGAAACTGGTAATGATTAGAGTTGGGCACAAGATGGAGAGTTCAGATACAGAGCCAACATCGGTGTGGGGGGTATTCCCATACAGGATTTTGACTCCAAGATTTTTATTTTTTCCAAATCTCTGCTGTCTAATTTCACTTCTACTTGATGCTGCTTCTGTTGCTTCTTAAAGCATTCAAGCTGAAATGTTAATGGTTGCTACAACAGTGCCAGGGAAGTTTAAGTAGCTTCTAAAGCATATAGCACAAGGTACAGAAATCAAGTTACTTGCTTCATCTGTAGACTAACAGGTGTCTTCTATAATTATTCCATGCTTCCCAGAGCCAGACCTATTTTGCCAAAGCATCTTGGCAACAAAAGAAAAGGAGGTTTGTATACTGTCTCTTCTAGTACCACATTCTTATATGACCACACACAATTCAGTATGAGAGATCTAATGCAGGAGGTATTTTACCTTTATGCAGTTAGCTTTTGGTCCAGAATTTTTTGGATGGCTTATGTTTCAGTAGCAGTTCACTCACTATGAGATCCGCATTGAGTGTCTTGGCTCCTTGAATGTAGTAGAAAACTTTGTTCTTACTACTGTAAGCTTATCAATGATGATGCTGAACAAATGTGTGCAAACTGTTTCTAAAAATAATAATAATAATAGTGTATAAATATGTAAAGGGTGAGTGTCAGGAGGAAGGAGCCAGGCTCTTCTCAGTGATAGCCAATGATAGGACAAGGGGGAATGGGAGCAAGTTGGAGCATAGGAGGTTCCATATGGACATCATATTACAGAAACACAGAATATTCGGAGTTGGAAGGGACCTCGAAAGATCATCCAGTCCAACCCCCCCTGCCAGAGCAGGATCACCTAGACTAGGTCACACAGGAACGCACCCAGGCGGGTTTTGAATGTCTCCAGAGAAGAAGACTCCACAACCTCTCTGGGCAGCATGTTTTTGAAAAAACTTTTTCACTGTGAGGGTACCAGAGCACTGGACCAGACTGTCCAGAGAGGCTGTGGAGTCTCCTTCTCTGGAGACATTCAAAACCCACCTGGATGTGTTCCTGTGTGATCTTCTCTGGGTGATCCTGCCTGGAAAGGGGGATTGGACTGGATGATCTTCAGAGGTCCCTTCCAACTCCTAACGTTCTGTGATTCTGTGAAACTCTTGCACTGATGGTTTTTTCATTTTGTGATGGGGACTCCAATGACAAAGTAATGCTATAGTGAGACCTCAGACTGAAAGTGCAGGAGTTTTATTTCCAAAGCTTGTTTGGCTGGGCCAAGAAACTGACTGTCAAACAAATTCATTGGCACTGAAATTATATCCCTGCTTAATTATTTCTGTTGCCCTCACCTCCCATGCATTAGTTGTTATCTCCGAAGTAGCTTTCCTCTGACTAAAAGCCCTTTTAAACCACATCACTAATAATTAGCTATGACCCTACTGAAGTCTGTATGTCATCAGCTGACATTTTGCCATGATTGTTTGATCATTCAATTTGTATATTATAAGAGTTGGCTATTTGTATTTCATTCCTCCTGTCCTCCCCCTCAACTAACAGCCCAGTTGTATACTGATTCCCTAATAGCATCAAGAGAGGAAACTAAAGTCTGTGATAACTGTAGGAGAGGTTTCTTTTTTGCATTACTCTGGTGCGATTTGATCTCTTACGGCATTTTTATGCATGGCTTAATGACCTTAGAATCATTACTTTTTGCCTTTATGATACTGAAGTGACCAAGGGAAGAAAGAGGTAAGGGGTATCCCATGGACTGCAAAGAGCTAAGTAGGCTTATCCTATGAGTATGAAAACCCCATGACTCAGCTGTGATGTGAGGAAGAAATCTGTGGACTATTAGAGGAGTGAGTTAATCCTGTGAATTAGCGAAAGCCTGAAGATCACAATTAGTGAGGATTTAGAGTCTTGGTTTCCTCCCATACTCTGTGGCTTAAGGATTTTGTCCATGTGTGAGACTAGTTTCTTTTCTGAAATAATAGCTGTGCTGACTGCATCATTGAACAAAAGTATACACTGAGAGGAGGGGAGATGTTTTAACAGTGAGAGAAATTATGTAGAGATGGGATGGAGAGACAGAAGACAGTCTTGATACATTAACACAAAATTGTCCCCTTGTTTCCCAGACTGTGAATAAGGTGGCACAGAATCAGAGAAAAAATGTTCAGCTTCTGCTTTATTTCACAGATGAAGAATATAGAGAGTTAAGTTAAAAGACAGCCAATTTGGAATTGAGAAGAGGAAATATGCTTTTCATGCAATGTACAGTTCTGTGGAACTTACTGCTGTGGAAATAGTATTGAGGCCAAGAGCTTAGGAAAATCCATAGAAGGATTATCTGTTTATGTGAGCAATAAAAAAATCCCTTCTTTCTGATATTAAGATAAAAAAAAAGTAAGAGATAATTTTCTGTATGGCGTAAGGCAGTCATTATCTTATATTCTCTGGAGGAGGCTTCCTTTAAATACATCTAATATATAGCTAAGGACTAGAATTCTTGAAACTACCACTGAAACTTTCCAGCATAGGTACAACTGGGCTGACTGGGAGAAGGGTACTTAGTCAGCCCTTAGACTCTGTCTCTCTATTCTGGAAGTGGCCCTTGAATGGCAGCTGGAGAAGGAGCCTGGATTTAGAGCCTGAACCTGGTGAAGGATAAACACCAGATGACTGGTGCTGTGTTTTGGATGGAGGCCTGTGATGAACAGATTAGTGAGGAGTGCTTTTCCAACAGTTTCAACAGCATTGCCAGAGTTCAACGTCAGTGTTGTACATTTCAGAATTCTTCAATTTTTATTTTTTTTTTCATTTCTTACTCAAGTGTGTGAAGATTCATGACTGCTAAAATCTCTCTTGGGTTGAGTCGTTCATATGAGCAATGTGTTGGTCTTTAAAGCTGCATAAAGATTCAGCTCTGTGGCTTATATTCCTCCTGTATCTTGAGATTGTTCTACATCTGTTGCAAGGAGAAAGAAAATAGAAATGTACAAAACCAAGGGTAACTCATTCTTTCTAGCTGAGATGTGGAAGGGGAGGATGACAAAAGAATTAGAAAGCAAATATTTAGGAGTTTCCCTTTAGATTCTGAAATGTTGCCTCTCAAAGAAGACACAAATCAATGTATTGTCTCCTTGACTGAAAGATTTATTTCTCACATTGTTTTACTTAAATGGGACATAGAATTAAGAGTAGATTTAGGAACATAATAATAACTATTTTTTGTTTGCTTTTTGCAAAATCCTGTCCTAACCCTTGATTTTGCTTAGAAAAAAGAGTTTGGCCTTTAAATATGAATAATTGTATTACTGTAGAAAAAAAAAATTAACAAAGGCCTTTTCTTTGATACTATCCTCTGCTTCTGGGAAGTAAGGAATAAACAGCTGTAGGCTGATGTAATTCTGAAATGTGATTCCACACAGCTATCATGTAAAACCATTGCTTTCTGTCCTCTAAAGTGTTTCTGAAATGGCATCAGAAATGGAGCATCAAATTCTCTGTTGGGACAGCTCTCTTTAATTCAATGGATCTGAATTGAAGTAGTTGATTGTTCCCTTATATTCCAGAGCATTGTGAACTTCAGAGGTGGGTGTTGTCAGATAAAATACGTTAGAGGCCAGATTCTCTTCGGTCTCACTCCAGGATAATTGCTTTGCAGTTGACATGATTGGTGTAATACAGATAAGACCAATGTCAATGCTCTAAGATCAGCAAGAGTGTAAGAACATCTGTGGTGATGGAAGTGAATATGGTGTCTTGCACCCCATGTGGGCTCAACTTCCCTTTGGGCTGGTAGATGGGGAAGCTTTCTTTTTCCATACACCTTTGGTCTGACCCTATGCTGAAGAGTGTTGGAACTGTAGAAGGCTGATTGTCCAGCAGCTTTTGAACTTAGAATGTATCTGGCTGTATTTTATGAACAAAAAGGAAGGACTTCATCTGTACAGTGGTGAGAAAAAGCCCCTTCCAGCTGAGGAAACCATCTTTTAAATCTACAAACTACTCTGAGGAGAAATAAAAATGCGTTTCACTTTTTGCTCCCACCTAAGCTCCAAAACTGCCCCAAAAGTTGAAGGGGAAGGGATGTGTGAATATTAAATAGCTGGCTAGATTTATGCACAGGCTTTTGGCTAACGGGAAAGGGAGAAAAAGAATTAAAGGCTGGGACTCTGCTTGATGAGATCACTTCTGCTTCCCTAGCATCATTGTGGCTGCATTGATCTGCCATGTGTGCAGCTCGGTGTCTCTGGATAATTATCAAACACACCTGTGATGTGAATTATCCAGTTTCTTTACACTTTTACTGTGCTATCTATATACTATTACTTTGCAAAAAAGGCAAGGCTATTAGGAAAAGCAGAGTTCAGGCTTAGTTTTGAAAATTATTTCTATTTTAAAGCATATAGAGTGATTTTTTTTTTCTTTCCTGTAAGAGACAGGTAGCTGTTAGATAGGGCTTATGGTTGCTTTTCTTCCTGACAGGTTTTAGGCTGCTGGAGCTAGGCAGTGTTGCTGGATGTAAACACAAACCATAAGCGCAATTATATCTGTGTTTTATTCTTGTATATTTTCTCAGTTACTGCAATGCAACATAGAAGGTGGAAACTCAACTCATATATTGTTAAAGAAATTATACAGAATGCATCAGAAGAAAATGTATAGTAATGAGATATCAGTTCTTAATTGATCAGTCTCTCTGATCCCTGAAGATTTTGTGTGAAGCTCATTGCCAACATGCAGGAGGTAAAAATGGATGTGACACCACTCTCGGTTGTACCATACAGTTTTATCATGGCAGCAATCACAGATGGGACTGACGGAGAAAATGTGCTCAGAAATCTTTATCTACATTTGGATCAACTTCTATGAAAGTCTTTGTGAAGAGTCTTGCAAAGTTAGGTAGGTTTATATGAGGCATAATTTGCAAGCTTGTGGAAGATTTCTTGGTTTTACTTTTTGTTTGTTTTGTTTTTAACCAGCTGTTATTTAGATGACATAGGAGAACACCACAGCTAAAGGTTCCTGGCCACCAGGCCTCACTGACAAGAGCATTGGAGTGTGTCCTAAAGCTTATCTTTTAAATTTTATTTTTGGATGTAAATGATAAATGCTTTGGACTTGATGATCTTAAAATCACAGAATATTAGGAGTTGGAAGGGACCTTGAGAGATCATCCAGTCCAACCCCCCCTCCCAGAGCAGGATCACCTAGACTAGGCCACACAGGAAAGTGTCCAGGTGGGTTTTGAATGTCTCCAGAGAAGGAGACTCCACAACCTCTCTGGGCAGCCTGGTCCAGTGCTCCACAACCCTTACAGTAAAAAAGTTTTTCCTCATATTCAGATTGAATCTCCTATGCTCCAGCTTGCACCCATTGCCTCTTGTCCTGTCATTGGACATCAGAGAGAAGAGCCTGGCTCCTTTCTCCTGACACTCACCCTTTATAAATTTATAAACATGAATGAAGTCACCCCTCAGTCTCCTCTTCTCCAAGCTAAAGAGACCCAGCTCCCTCAGTTGCTTCGCAGAAGGGAGATGCTACACTCCCTCAAAGATCCCTTAAAGATCCTTTCCAATCCAAACGATTCTATAAATAAATGATTGAGTTGTTTTCATGTAAATAAATGCTTTGGTGGGAAAAATCTGGTTCTCCTATTACCAGCTTTTCATTATTTTCTGCCTTAGTCAATCATCACAGGAGTTTTTGCCTCTGTAATCCTAAATGCCTGGAAGTGCCTTTTGCAGCCAGGATTTAGTAGTGATGCTGATTATGTCCTAAGTTTTGTCTTGCACTTCAGAGCCTTTGTAAAGGTCCTTTTAAACATTGCCAGAGACCAGCTTATCAAGAATTATTCCCACTTTTCTTTAAGTAGGTGAAATGCAGGCACCTGGCAGGATGATAGCTAGGGCTAGATTGAGATTTCTGGAAAGGGGCTTGGTGCATGCAGGTTATGTAGGTTATAAGATTTTTCCAAGCTCAGGAATGTGGGTTTCTCTGCATCCTTTTCTATTCACTGCTCAATGGTTTTAATCATATATTATGAGTATTTGCCTCTTCTCCTTGTCCCCTCAATGCTTTGTCTCTGAAGCAGGGACAGCCGGCACTGATGTAAGGGCCTGTTATTTCTGGGGCCTTTAGGCATTTTATGATATAATGAATATGAATAATATAACACCTTATTCATCGTAAGTTCGCCAGTAACGGCAGTTTCAAGTGTGGCAGTGGAGGCTTATTATGACTTGGTTTCCTTTTGAGTGTGAGAGAGTGGGAGGGCACCTATTAGTTAAAAGTGCTTAACAGAAATACTGGAAAACAACTGATTGTTCCTCAGCACCCTGTGTTATCTTCTGGACAACTTTATATCATAGCATGGAAAATTTAATAGTTTAGTGCAAAAATACATTAATTCCATATATGGTTTTTTGAGCATGCTCGGTCAGGTTTATTTACTTGTGTGCGAATGTATTTAGGTATATACACACACAAATGTATCTCTTTCTTCCACTTAATTTCTTCCAGGAAAGACTTCTATGCTGCTTTTCTGAAGGAAATTGCTGATAAACTTCAGGGTGGATTCTTATCTGAAATCAAGTTCACTCTACTGGTGACAGAGCATCATCATGCTTTTGTCCTAGTGTTAATGACTCTGCAAGATGACTCAGTAAATGTAGCATACAGACTTCACAGTATACCTTGTGAAGAGACACAGGAGAGCTTTTCCTACAGTTATACAGATTACAGCACTGCACTTCCACTGACCTGTAATCTGTGATCCTTCTTTTGGCACATCACTGTGGAGCAGAAAATCAATCCATGATGCTCTATTAAAAAATAATTAAAATAGAATAAAGACTTCCTTTAAAAAGTTAGTTTTAAAGTAACTTCTGAAACTTTTACATTACAAACCCTGTAAACAAGTTGAAGAGGAAAAAATCCAAAATATTTCACATGCAAATAAAAATTCTCTATGGAGTGCTGAAAGCCAAAATGAAAACTGAAGATAACCATGAGGCATTTATTACGGTTCAGAACGGTTTACTAGAGTTTAGGCACCATTTCAGATGATGAGCCTGTTTGTTGTTCTTATATTTGGACTTCATTAAATGCATTTAATTAAATCTATTGTAAATCTGTTCTATTCCCAAGGGACCAGTTAATGTAATCTTGCTGTTTGCTTATAAGAAATACCAACCAACAGTTTCTGCACTAATTTTAATCATTGTTTATTTTTAGACCCTAGTGAAGTGTGTTTTGTCAGTTAAGTTTATTGTGCAAACTCCTTGGGGCAATGACTTTTTGTCTTTGTTTGTGTCCTATGTAGATGAAAGTGTATTTTATATTATTGCTGTGTTTAATAAAAAAGGAAAAAAAAGAAAAAAGAAGAAAAAATAAGTAGAGAAGTGCCATTTGAAGGTTATGTACACTGACTTTTATGAAGAAGAAATAAATGTAGCTATAAGACTTGACTGTGTACTTTCAGACAGTTTTCTTCAGCTGATATTCTCTCTTAGCCTTCTGGCCTTTGATTGTTAATATCTTTAAAGTTCTCCAACTTGTTTGTTTTGTTTTTCTCTCCTGGCTCTTAGGCTGCCAACAGAAGTGATCAAGGTATGTGAAGGAACAAGAATAAAAATTAGCAAACGTTAGTAGTAAAAAATAGGAAATAATAAGCCTACAAGGAGGCAAAAATTAAGAAAATGATAAGAAGATATGATGTTTATGTACTATAACAAATTTTGTTTTGAAAATATACACAAAATGTACCTAAGAGTAAATAATTGGCAGTATTTACTGTGTGCACTGCATTCCAGAGTTAAACACAGTGGTTAGTGAGATGCATGAGACTTGGCATATGATTCTTTTGTCTTTTACAGTTCCTTCTCCTAGACAGGACATGGCTGATACAAGATCATTAAAGCTGTACCGAGCCTACCCTTGATTTGATCTAAGTTCTCTTTTACTGGAAAATAATCCTTGATTAATCAAGTGGTTATTTATATGTCCACCAAAAATTCTCATGGTAGGTTATAGTGGCGTATTTTGAAAGAACATACTCTTTTGAGGAATGGTTGCCATTTGTTAGTGCAGCAGGTTATGGATGTTCAGTTTTCCCCTCTCGGCCTTTTCAGAAAGGGCTGTAGAGCACTGCCAGACCAGAGTTGGCCACGAGAGATGAGGATTGGTATTAATTACACAGTCTGCAAGTGAGTGTGCACTAAATTCCAGCTGATAATGGACTGTTAGCATGTTTAAAGTTCCCAGTGTACAAGGTCACTGAGGTGGAAACTGGAAGTGTGATTTTCATACTGTAAAACTGTCAGAGTGAAGATGGCTTATAATGGTTCCTGCAGACCAAAATGCAGATTACATATACTGGGGAAAGATCCTTGTGTACACTTGAATGAAATGCTAGGTCAGCTTCAGCTAATGTGATGTTCATCAAGCTCCTGGAAAACCATGCTCGGCTTGGATCCCTTCAAGACTTGCAGATTGAAAATGGCCAACTGAAACAGACAATTTGGATTGAAAATATGATAGAAGTTACAGCAAATGAGATGATGCAAAACCACATTTATCTTGGAAAATAGAAATAGACTAGAAGTACATATAGAAAGCTGAGAATATGTTTAGTGCTGTGCAAAAAATATCCATCCCATTCAGCAGAGGACCATAGCAGGTAGCCTGATGCTCACAAGCTAACCTCTCTGCTGTGACACTGGGAAGTGACTAGAACACAGTGAATGCCTAACAGTTTCCAGTATGCACCAACAGCTTAATATGGTGTCCAGTTGTGGCTGTGCTCCTCCTCTTTTTGCTTTCCTTAGCTGAGAGGGCAGTAAATCTAGAACAAACAGAAGACAACGTAGCATAACTCGGCAACTCGTCAGGCTGTAGAATTCACCACAAGACGTAGCCTCCAAGCCAGACACTTATAGTCGAGTGATTTTTATGTCTGCTAATACCAGCTGTAGCTATGCAAAGGTAATAAGGCAATCAAACCTATGCCTTGAGGCACTCACCTTGAGGGCCAGGAAGGAACCGTTTCTGTCCTGCTAGTGGTCTCATTTGAAGGCTCTTCTGGCACGTTTTAAAGTCTTTTCATGTATTCCTGTTAAAAATGATGGTTGTTGCTGTCATAAAATAATCTTAAAACCTCAGCAGGACATTTTTATTATTAACATGAAAGTAAGACAGGTGTTCGTGTACTGTGACAGAGATTAGAAAGACCAACCTTGTTAAATTCATAGAGAGGTCACTCTTGCTGATGCATAGCTTCTGTGGAACTGCCTGGTATTTTTCTTTAGCAACTGAGTACTGACTCTTCTGGAAATTAGACAATTTCATGGCAGCTCCCATTAGCACTAATAACTGTGAAATTGCCTATAGCTTCATCTCCATGTTGGCACCATGAAAGAGGGAACACCTGCAAGGTATTATTAATAGTAGGTACAGAAGAGGAGAAGGCAGCTACACAAAGCCAAAGGACAACGTGATTCAGCATGACTGTTACCTTGGGAGATGGTGGATAAGTCCAAGGTTTGTGTGATTTACTACAAAGGCAGAAGTTTTCAGCGTGGAAGTTGAGACTAAATGCCATTCCCCTATGGGAAAAGAGGAGCACGATATTGTGTTTTGACTTGATGGGTTGGCTGGTGTCAAAGTCTTGCAAGGTATTTGTATTTGCATTGAAAGGATATGCTGATGACTTGTGAAGAATGTGTCAACATCTTGGCTTGTGGGAATGAAATAAGAACATTTCCTAGGCGAGTGCACGACTCTCACTTCTGAACTTTTTTCTAGCTGGAATTCAACCCTGTAAAAGTCCTTTCTTGCAACACCATTCTGTTGGTACTTCTCTTGCTTTCTCTTCTACACATCTTCAGTGCATTTTTGGACCAAGTAATAGCCAATGCCCTGCATTTCCGTTTAGCCCCACTGAAACCTTCTGAACGTATGGTGTAACTTTTGAGCAGATCTGCATTCAGCCTTGTATAATGGCTCCTATTTTGGCTATACAAGCCTAATCTAAGTCTTTGGACTCAGACACACGATCAGCTTGATAACTTTATAGCAAGCTTACTAATACACAGTAACTGTGAATGCACATTCATAGTTCACAGAAAATTCAAGGTAATTTGACTTGGTTTCTTTGACTTAGCTCTAGAAAAGCGATCATAAGATAAATCATTATTATCCTGTGTTTGCCACAGGCTAAGTGTGTGGATGTAGACAGCTGTTACGAGTCAGCACAGCAACTTATTCCTGTGTCTGAGCCCCCATAACCTCATACAGTGTCAGTTAGTCAGCATTTGGAAAGCACACTGGCTCCTAGACAGCCTTAGAAATGATGAGTTGGATGGTCACCTGAATATGTCCAACTTCAGTGGTACTAATTTCATGGTAAGCGTTTAAGCTGTCATCAACATTATAAGAACTAAATTGCATGTGAAAGACTGGATACTTTGCGTTTCTGAACATTTCCTGTGGAATTGAGCCTAAACAGAGGAAGCAGAAAACATGCTTCTGTCTTCAGGAATGAGACAAATTTATCTTTTTAACACAAGAGCTCACTGGAATGTAGGTAATACACTGGAAGGTGTCTTGTAGCATTGGTTAAGCTAAACTGAAAGGGAAAGAAGGGACACATCAGCTTAATAACTAGACACAAGGGTCTGAACACAGTATTTCTTTTTTAAAACTTTCTTTGTTGCCTGCAGATTTCAGTGGATTTTAAGAAGAGCTGAGATTATTTGGAGCCTTAGACCTCTTGAGACATGCAAATTTAACAAAGATGCATCAGAATATACAAGGCTCTTTCCTGTTAATATTTCATTGAGGCAGCAAAAGAGAAAGCTGCATAAGCAGTATTAACAATCATTGATGTCAGAGGTTAACTTTTATTTAACCAGTTTTTAAAAATGTACTTCTATGTGAAGATGATTTAGGAAAGTATATGGCAAAGGATCCTACAGAGTAATTAAAACTTAAAATATCTGATGAGTTAAGAAAGATTTCTCTGTCTCTCTCAACTTAAATTTCCAGGCTTCTATATTGCTTTGTCCAAAATATGCCTGACTTCTAAATAGGTTGACTCTTCTCCGCAAGCAGCTCTTTTGTGTTTGTTCAGAAGTTCATGCCTCATGCAAGATTCAAGTCCTCTAATTCTTCCCTTGTTGAGGTACATTCCTGGCAGTCTTATGACACTAAGGAAACAGTTTGTATTATTGTGGTGTCTGCTAGCACTACTATAATTACACCTTTAGTAGCAGTTTATAGAAAAGCTGGTATCCATAATTTCTTTCTGATGTAGAAGCCATTGGAATGGTACTGATTTCTAAACGAACTCAAGATGTTTGCTAGATCCCTGGAGGTCACACTGCCCATGCACCTTTCCATGAGCAGCTGGGAAAGGCACCCACCAGGCGTGTGCTGATCTTACCCCCCAAAAAGGTCAGATCTTGAAGTCATTATGTGTGTGGGCTGAATTTGCGTTATGCCACATTCTTATGCAATAATCATTGCAAGAATTTCTAAGCCTGTCAGGTTTTTTTCCATGCTGGAAATGAAGTCGTTCTCTCTTCTCGTGCTTTCATTATAGAACTTGATCATATGTCTTTTAAATAAAGACTAATGATCCGGTTCATACACCTATGTGTAGAAAAACTAATGGTGTTTTTTATTGCTTACTTTTTTCCTAGCTATAGGAAGAGGTTTCTTTCTGGGTCAATAATGCCATTTAAGTTAAGTCCCCATGCTGACACACTCTGGTAGCTTCTGGAGCTGTTCTTGTCAACTGCCAAGAGAAAGGTCAATGGGTTTACAGATTGCTGCTTGTGATAGGGAAACAGCTACAGTAAAATTTGAACTTCTCATGATGTCTTGATGTTGCTGGCAGGTTAGTAACTGATCAGAGAAATGAAAGTTTGTTTTCATAACAAACGTGTTACTCCTGCACACAGAGAACTAAAGAGGCTTGTGCCTCAGCTTCAAGGGCACAGTCGCTGTGTTTAGCCTCATGCGTGCAGGCTGGCAAGAGGCAGACTTGCTCATCTTTCATAATCAGCACGTGCTCTTCATTGTTGCACTAGTGATTTTAGCACAATTAGCTGAGGTCTTAAAAGACACAACAAGGGATTACAGTGGGATTGCTGAATCTGGATGTATGAAATCAACTTTTAAGTGAGCCACGCAAAAGAAAGGTCTTTTCTCTTGTAAAATCTTGCTAATCTGATAGCAAATAAAGGTCATAATATAAAAAAGATCCAATTAATTTCCATCTGCACAGCTTTATAATGCACTGCCAAGATATACAGGTAGTTAAGAGAATTAACAACTTTAATAAAGTAGATTTAAAAAAACTTCTGAAAGCTAGAGGCAGCCTCAGCTTTCCCACAGATTGCCGTGTGATTGTTGTAGTCTTGATGAGAAAGGGAGCAGTTTTATTGTGTTGCTGCACAGTATCTTTTTGCATTGCTGAAATGCTTAGAGACACAAAATTGAGACCAGAACCTCTCTCTGCTACCTGCTGTTCCTATTTTCCTTTTTCAGACTAAGTATGGGCATATGCCAGCCGGGAAACCTTATGTTTCTGCTCTGTCTGCAGAGATTTGGCTGGTGGGGCTTCATCAATGAGAGGTGTATTTGGGTCTAGCTGATGGTACTTTGCTGCTTTACTTGCAAAGAAGAACTCACAGGAGGCTGCCTATGGGGTGTCTGCTTCACTGGGGGAGCAGACTTGCACCCCAGGATGGCTGTCCTGCCTGCAGCTTCCTCAGGGAGGAACAGGAGGGGCTGACATCAGAAAACGATGAGGGTATTGAGGAAAAAAAAAAATGATAGCTATTCTGTGCTTATAACGTAGAGGGGCCTTACCTTTCATAAAATAATTTGAAAATGAAATAATAGCCAATAAATGAAGTATGCAGGCTATGTCACTCAGGCTAAAGAGCACTGCAGGCAAGAATCTGCAACTTCTGTACAAAGGTTAAATTCACCTGAGGTAGCCGTTTGCTGTCCTGAATGCTTCAGATCATGTAATTTCTTCTCCTCTAATTTGTATTTCCTCTGTTTGTTTTTCCTCTTAATAATTATATCTGTAGAAAGTGAGCGAGCAAGAGGCAGGCTTGATCAATACTATTGCAGGCTCAAAATACTGATTCCTTTTGATGTAGGTAAAGTACTAACTATTCCTTCCATGAATTACTTAGTTCAGAAGGGCATTGGCAAATGGAGAAATGTGAATTCATAGCTAAGTCAGATCAAAATGAGTCTGTATCCCTCCTGTCTCAGTGGTGGAGATTGCTTTGAAATGGGAATCAACTTACGCTTACCAGGTTACGGTCTGTATGGGGATTTGTTGATCAAACGAATGAACCATTGTCACTGGCTTAATAGAGCAGATTTCCTGTTTTATAATAAAGCTTTCATTGTTGCCAGTGCAATTCTTATTCAGCATTGTTTCTGAGGAAAGTGCATTCAAGAAGTAACTCACAGATTTTCAGGCAATGCTGTTGCTCTGTATGGTTTTGGTTTTGTTTGTTTTGCTTTGCTTTTCAGTTCAGAAGCTATGGCGACCAAAGTGCACTGAGTGAATTAGTGAAAATGAGATGGAAAATATGGGATGGCTAAGAAAACAGTATCATTATTTGCAGTGGAAAATAAAAAAAAAAAAACAAATAAAAAATTTCAAAAATACTTTTTTCAAAGGCAGAACTCTTAGGAGGAAGAATCAGAGGAAAATGCCTTACAGTAGAGAAATCCATCATTATTTGGATGTTTGATCAGCTCTTGGATCATTCTCTAAGTAGCTGATTTTAAGACACTCAATGATTTGTCGCAAAATATTTCATTTGATGGTATAGGCTCTTGAGTGTGAGATGGCACTAACAGTATCATGGCACTTTAGATGGGAGGATGTGCCCATGTCTGTGCAAACTGGAATTTCATCTGTGCTAGGAGTGCACTGGTTTTATGTTAAATAGCTGTCTTGTTTACACAGGGACATGGAAGGTGGCTGCAGCAGTCAAAGGTCATCTTTCTCTTGGACAGCAGGAAGCTGGAGCTTGCAATTAAGCTCTAGGTGCTGTCGTGGTAACTAAGTAATGTTTAAGTAAAAGTAGTTTACGCCAAATACGGTCTGACTCTTCCTTGTAAAATGCAAAGCATAATCAGCATTCTGGCCATCCCAGTGATTTCCGCTTTGAAAAACCTCCCTCTTTCTATGGTGTGCTGTTTTGTGTTTAGACACAAATTCTGTGCTGTTACAGTCTGCCTTTCTGGTAGGCCAATATTTCAGATTTTGGCTGCAAATTTGAATAAAGCAGGAGCAAAGCGTGCCCAAGAACCCTTGCTAGAGTTTCAGTATTCACAATGAGTAGCAAGATGCCTTTGCTAAGCAGTATTTTGTACATCTACATCCAAGAAAGAGACTGACTGCAGCAGACATTATGCATGTCCTTTTCCAGCCTGTTCCTCACAGAACACATTCTTTTGACAGGAAAGGACTAGCAGGAATTGCTGTCCTGCTTTCACTCACACTTTGTCTGTATCAGTGGTTGCAATGATCTTGCTCTATAGCAGCTTAGTATTCTGCTATGAGAGAAAGAGGTCATAATCAAATGGCAAGATGCTAGAAGTCTGTGTCAGTGCCCTTAGCTACAGGAACTTGCTACTGTTTCAAAATTATTTTTTCTAAAGGTGGATTTTGTGCTGAATAATTCCTTAAATGTCACCTCTGTTGTAGTGAGTGATTTGTGACAGATGCAGAGTATGCCCTTGGTACTCCATGGTATATTAAAAGACGACTGACTTAGCAAATCCTCACCACTTTCAAGTTGCTCTTATTGTACAGTGTAATTGCTCATTTTTGCCCTGTGAAGAATGTGTTAAAATTAATTTGATAGTTGTGTGGGCAGCACAAGATTCCTCTTTCC
>NW_010206907.1:49006-95788 GCF_000695765.1 Mesitornis unicolor
ACCGCAGTCCAGTGCACTGGTAGTTCAGTAAACCCTCTACCAAATTTACCTCAAAGCATTGATAGCTGGATTTAACAATATTTGAAACCAGCTCTTAAGTATTTGTCTTCCTATTTTCACATGCTAACCTCTCCCAGCAAGACTCAAAAATTATAAAGATGAAATATAGTAAATGTCAAATTATCCACATTTCTCTTTCTTTTTGGGACTAAGCACAGTGGATCCCAGCTGTCACCTTGTCCTTTGAATGCTACCATATATAAATTTATACAGTAATTTTGTGTTACTGCACAGAACTTAATGCAGAACTTCCATGTTACACAAAAGAGGTGAAGTCAGTATTTCCAGAGTGGCTCGGATAAAATAGCCAAACTGTGGGAAAAAGATGTACTACTTACTGATGCATTCCCCTGTTGAGAGATGCCTTCTCTAGGTGAAGCAGGACTCCGATATTCCCTTCGTTAACTTCCCTGCTGCTGAAGAAACTCAAGAAGTGTCAGCTTTTGCTCTGTTTGTTTTTTTGGTGCTGCTTCCTATAGTCAAGTTACTGTAATTCTGCTGAAATCTGTAGTGGCTGAGAAGCTGGTGGCTTACTGAAGGCTTAAGATTTTGATCTTGTTCTGCAATCAACCACTGTGACATCAGGCAGCGAGCTCTTATGCACTAAAGAAAGTGGAAGAATTCGGTGAGCTTTCAAAATTCATTTGTAAATTGGAGTTTTTGCCTCAACCTGTAGGAATTGGTTAGAAGTAGGTCAAGCCCAGGAAAAATACGGTTGCTTAGTTCTCAGAAAGATTTGGTATTCTATATGTGTGTCAGAGAGACACCTGTGAATGTTGTACTGTGAGATGCCTCTCCCAGTGTTTGTTTCATGACTCCCGTAGCCCAGAAACTGGGCTCCTTGAACGAAACAGGAAGAATAACTTTATGTTGTTATGACTGAGAGTAAACGGTGATGAGCCAGAAGGAGCTGGACAGAAGGTAAAAGATTACTATTTTAGAAGGGCCAGAACACCTGAGTGTGCATAATGGAAAACTTGAAATTAAGCTGCTAAGCTTGTGTTCTGAGCAGGTTTATAAGAATTCATGATGGTTTTGGTGTGCTAAAGCTTTGAGAAGAGGTATCCTTTAGAGCTTCCATCAACTCATCTTTTAAAGAGGGTCTTTAAGAAGAACCTTTGCCTTGGTTAATGTAGATATTTGCTGTCTAAAATAAGCCAGGAAGTAATTTCTTCAGTATTTATTAGGTGGAAAATTCAGTGTTGCTCTGAATCAAGAGTACACTGCCAAAGAAGTAATTAATGAGTGTGTGTGTTTATGAAAGAGAGCTTTCTACCTTCAGTTTCTTCTCACTAGTGAGCTTCTCTCCTGAGATTAGGATCTCTGGACACTGAGGATTGCTTTATAGTGAATTTGAACAGATTTGTATCTTGAATTTGGCTTCAGACATGGATACGTCTGATGCATTTCTATGCAACCAGTTCATTTGTCAGTCATTGATGTTAACTAGATTTCGGAGATGTTCCTGACTGCTTCGCAACCTCCAGAGCAAAGAATGTTTCACATCCATTCGTACAGTAGTTTCAGCTGGGAGTCCTCAGTTAGGAGCTCTAGAAGCATTAATGAGCTTGGCTGTAAAATGCCCTTACGTAAATATAGTTAACCTCATACTGCATGATGGCAAGTCTTATGTACAGAATGACTTTTTAACTGGAATAGGAAGAGAATCTAGCCTGGCTGACACCTGTGGTTTAACTGGAGGGCCATTTTTTTCCTATGAAGTGGAGAATTTAAATTATGACTTATCTCCAGCTCTAACTGTATGCTGTCAGAAAGCAGTGAAAGAGGAGGTTAATGGATGCCTTGCTTTTATGAGACAGGAGAAAAAAATGGGGCCTTGGAAGGGACATCTGTCTTGTTCCTTGTGCACTTAAAAGGTTTTTATTGAAGCATGAAAGGTTGTGTTGTACCATGCTTTGTCTTTTTGTTGCTTATCCATGCGGTGATGTGCTGCCAACAATTCAATAAAGGAATTTGTCAAAATATATCCTATTAACCAATCTTAAACCCCATGTGTATGGTATATGGGTACTCACAGAAAGGATGGGAAAGAGAATTGAGGAGTCTTTTCTTCTTTTCCACCTTAAATCCAGAAACAGTGTCATGTAAGAGAAATAGTGACACTGAAGAAGCAGATTTATCCCAGGCATACATTACTAGGGAGAAACAAAGGCAAAAAAGAAAAAAAAAGGAAAAAAAAAAAAGAGCGAGAACCTGAGTTTGCTAATGTTTGAAGTGTGATTTTCAACTATGTCTTTTGAACTGAGATGGGGGAAAAAAAGAAATTCACTAAGAGCTGTGGGAATGTCTGTTGTATGTGTATTTTTCCTTAAATACTTGATATATGCCAGGTATGTTTATTCAAGTTTATGTATGTGTGAACTTTAGCGAGCAATATCAGAGGAAAAAGGGGTAATTTGGTGCTGTGACCAGAGGACAAAGTAAAAGAGGTGGCAAGATTACCTCCAAAGCCCACTCTTCAGTTTGGTAAAATAGTTTTAAATGATTTCTACAGTCTCTAATCTATAAGGGAAAAGAAAGAAAAGCAGCAGAGCTGACTCAAGGTCAGTAGTCTCTGCATATATGAATTATCTGGACTTCTTTCCATGCATTACTTTATTCTCAAAGTTCAATACCTATACATATATGAGGATTTATTAATCAAATACTGTGGACATTTGTCTAGGGAGGTATTCAGCCTGTGGATTGACCCAGATGTACAAATTTGTGCAGTACTGATAAGTACTGGACACAAAAAAGGATCCTAGCCTGTCGCAGAATTTGGCATAGCATCATCTTTGCCCATCATCTCCACTGGCTGCAGGACCAAAGGGACAATTCACAGAATCACAGAACGTTAGGGATTGGAAGGGACCTCAAAAGATCATCTAGTCCAATCCCCCTGCCGGAGCAGGAACACCTAGATGAGGTTGCACAGGAAGGCGTCCAGGCGGGTTTTGAATGTCACCAGAGAAGGAGACTCCAATATCAAGTTCTAGTTTGTTATCCTGTTCTTGCTTTGATATAAGGAAAAGATAGCAACAGAGTGACTTGAGGAACTCATTCTAGCAAAACCTGATGTTCTGCTTGAGGTTGAGTGTTGCAGTGTCAGAAGGTGCTTCTGTGGGCTTTGACCTGTATAATATCGAGTGGCGTTGCAGGCTTCCCAGATAAGGAACAGTAGAATGTTTGAAATTCAAGAAAATTTTTCAGTTTTCATTGCTTCTGCAGACATTTCACTGTTGAGGAATCCTACTTTGGCAGACAAAGTAAGAAAGTGCTAAAACTGGAAACCATTTCTAGATAAGAAGATCCTGGAATGTGGCTTAAGGCAGTTCTTACTTTGTTTTAATTTCTCTATCCCTTGTTTAGGTAAAATAAAGTATGTTCCCATTTTGGTATCCTTGGAATATGCTGTCAACTAGGAAGTGTCCCTGCTGCGGCAAACAATAAATGAATGGAGCTCAAGGACAGACAGTCTGTGCATTTGAGAGTTCAGTTCTGAGAGAGTTTATGCTGAGAAATGGATTTTTTTTGCCCAGAAAGCATGCCAGTGTGTGTAAGGAAACCAGGCAGTGGTGCTGAACCCTCAGGATCGAGAGGGTGCATAACAAACCCAACATGCCCTGTTATGAGTGCCCATCCAGGGTAGTTTTGGAAGGGCTCTCCGACATGGCTGTTTACACTGCAATGCTGCTTTTCACAGATAATATATCAAAATCAACTGCAGCAAAGTGAGCTGTATGAAATGGGAAGGGGACCTGCTGCCTCTCCAGCAGGCTCTGGTGGTCAGTACCATACAGATGTGTCTTAGCTTGTGGTTTGAGCAGCTGACCATCCCTGTAGTATCTGGACTGTTGTGTAGGACACAATAAAATAGCAGTACTGCTGAAAAGCCTACATTTACATAGAAACACCCCCATTCTGCATTTGTCCACAGTATATACATTTCCTAAAGTGAATATTGTTAATCTCTCTTCTCTTTCTCTGTCCTTTAGTTAGTGTGGTACTCCACACATATGGAATTTGTAAACAAGTTTCCAGCTTCTTACTTAGTCAGCAAATGCAATGTTAATGCTTTTTAGTAAATGGGGATGAAGATCTTATAAAGCCTGTATTTAGGTCACATTTTCTTCTGGTAGAATGCAAAGGAACTAATATCTATTTCTATGAGTGCATAGGTGAGGGAGAGTGGTTTATATTTATATCTTTCTAAAAGAATCTTGTATTTCTTTGGTGAGTGAGTAGTACGTGATTATTTTGGAGTGCTTGTTTATAAGAACTGGTTATCCAGCAGCTCATGAACAAAGCATCTAATCAGCCTTTGAGGAAGCTCGAGAGTAATACCTTTCAGGAAACATCCACAATCAGTCTGAGGCTTTTTATTGCTCTGAGCTGTTCAGATTAATAGGACTTGTGGATATGGACATGAATCACCTGAAAGTCTCTAATTGCAGAAACCATGTAGTTACTGCTTTTACGCCTTTGTCATGATGAATGTTGTGGTGGGTCACCCAAACACTGAGAGGCACAAATCCTTTCCTGTTTTGTAGTTGGCTGACATGCCTCACTCAAGCCTCTCCACCTTGCAACTTCAGAGGATCTGACACCAATAGAAATGTCCTGCACTGGCTGTGGAAATCCATAATTGGAGGTGCAAATCTTTATTTGGCAGAAGATGGGGAGGTCATGATTGCAACTGAGATAGCAGCTGAGATAAGTCAAGTCATCAACTTCAGGTTGCCATGGAAGTGAGCGGCACTTCTGGTGACACTGTCAGCAATGGCAGTTGATTAATGATGGTCCATCCCTGATTTCAAGTATATGAATTGGATGGACCAAGGTGACATTAAGATTTATAACTGTATTCTGCTCTGAAAGGAGAGCTTTTAAAATCTGTTTGCCTAGGAGTTCCCAACATAGTGATGAAATTGGTTTCAGGAAAATTTGAGAGTATAGAGCAGGCTCTTGTGCTAGTTCAGTGCAAATATAAAGAGCCGAGTTATCGAAAATTTGAGGAAATTATTGTTTAGTGAATTCAAGTGTATTGAATGCCCCAGGTGGACATATATAGGTTAGCAGAACACCGAAGAACAAAGGTTTGTCTGCATGCTGGAAATGCAGGGAGGTATCCTGGCAGCCAGCCTAAATTCTTGTGTTTTAACAGTAGTATGAGATGATTTAAGTTCAGGATTACAGCTGCAGCCTTCTGAGAGCACTGCCCATTCAATATAGTGAATCAGTAAATTAGACTCAGTGTGTGACTAACATGATAGGGGCACTTTCAGCAATGTTACTGGTTTCTCATAAAAAAGAGTGGCTAGTTCAGCATTCGTGTTCTTGAAGTATTACAGTTTATTTGCCTAAAAAAATATGTAAAACGAGGACAGATTTTTAGATTATCTTCTTAGCCATAGTAGAATGGGTAACAACTCTCTGTAAAAGAAACAGAGGGGGCTTGATAGTTGTTCTAAAAAATATTTCACATCACATGTCTTTTCCTCTCCCAAACACAAATCACAGTTCCTTGACTTTGTCTTTAATAACTGAAATGTTTAACAGCTGAAATAAAGCAAGCCTAAGTGGAGAAAGAACTACAGGATGATCTCAGTTACTTTTCTTTATGTGCCTCACAAAGATGTTCTTTTATTACTGTGGTCATAAGGATAGGCATGAGAACTGAAATGGAAGAGGTGAGAGACAGGTTCTTGCAAACGTTTTGCAGGTAGAAGGAAGTAATTCCTTGGACAACTGCTAGCAATAATTTGGGAGGTTTCTTTTTAGGCATATGCTGCAATTTTGTGACACGCATTGGTGAACAAAAGCGATTTGGGGTTGAAATGAGAGGGAGATGAAAGGGAAGTTGTTAGGAATGGCATGAAGTACAATAGATGACATCATAGCATTGTAAATTCATGCAGAAGTCACGAAACTTGAAATCAAGGTTTTGAGGAGGTGCTTCAATAGGGCTGCTCCAGTTTTCTCTGAAGTCAATAAAGATCTTTCAGTTAATTTGGGGAGAGCTGGGTTGGGTCTGCTTGAACTCTATTTCTTTTCCCATACAATGAAAGGCTGAGATGAGGCTTCCTAAAAGGGGAAAAAATGTCAAATGGGTCATCAGAAGGATGATATCATAGACTGTTCAAAGCCTTTTAAGAAAGCCGATGAAAGTGGCCAGTTTTCCAGAGACATTCTAAATAGTCTAGGGTCCCAAGGGACTCCTTCCCATGCTATGTGCTGGCTTTTCTGGAGAAAGGTTGACTAAAATAATAAATACTTAATAAACTAGTGCTGTGTTATTTTACAAAGGCAAACAAATGTATTTTTTTTTCCTGAAGTAAAATATAAATATCTGACACGTATCTAAGCTATCTCTCTTGTACCCTGAGGTAAAACCTAGCAAAGGTTATGGTTTGCTTTTCCTTTTGCATATGGATAGAAAGCCATAGACATTATTGACCTTTCTAGTGACGGGATGAATTTATCCCATTAGTTCTAATGCAGACAAGGTTAGAGCTGAGCCAAAGTACTGTAGATTAGCATGACAGAAGCAATAAACCTGTTAACAGAGCAGCAAGGAGGTAGTGAATGAACTGCCTTCCTTAATCTATCTGTAACCCAGAGGCACTTCTGGATGAGTAAGGGTCAGATAGAGAGCTTTAGCTGATGACTCTTCTGTTTTTTCTACCTTCAGATATCTCAGCTTATGACAGAGACTGGTCGAGAGGGCCTGACTGAAGCAGCATTGAACCGCTACAATGCAGATAAACCCTCTTTGTATAGCTTCCCTGTGTCCCAGAGCACATACGTTGCCAGTGAAGTATCCACAGGCACCTCGGTGGCAGCATCATTTTTTGCCAGGTAAGATTTTTCAGATTTTTCTTCTCTGGAAACATAATTTCTTTCAAAGCAGATGTTTCTGAAGTGAAGAAGTTAGGTTGACAGACCAGCACACATGTTGAAACATGGTTATAGATACAGATCTATCATAAACTTGCTAAACTATAATGAAAATGTTGTTTAATCCACTCATATTCCTTTGTCTGTAGGATGGGGATGTTACTTCCATCTTCTTCTGTAAAGTGTCTCTTTAACTCTTGATTTGGGTTAAACTGTGAATGCGCTCCCAGAATAATAGCAGGTCTAGTGGCATTTTCAAAGGAGTGTATCCCTGAAGAAGAAGGGCCTATCCAAGTAATTTTCTGAGATAGGCAATTAATTGTAGAGCTAACTGCAAGTTAGTAGTTCTGTTTGGTGGGCAACCTTCAGGCTTCTTTATTGAAGCCTTCCATATAGTGCTTCCATCTAGGGAAATTATTGAGATTTCCATTTTCAGAATGAAAAGTCGAGGCATCTGATTTCAGTTTCTGTCTCTGTCATGCTTTTGAATTGAACTGACAGTCTAAACGTATCCTCAAAACACTGTCAAGGTTTCAAAAATATCTCAATGAGGTAAAGTTTAATTAAAAAAAAAAATCTTATAGCTCTCTTTGTTAGTAAAAATGGTTTGTTAAATTGGCATACCAGCTAATAAGTGAAATATCTGTTATCACAGCAGAAATATTTTTTGTGCAGAAATATGCTCTTTGCAGAAGATACGTTTTTTTTTTTAGTCCACTTGAATCTTTATGTTACTGGAGAAGTTAAAATAATCCTCATCTTTTAATGCTTTTCAATAATTAGTGGATTGACTTGGGAAGAATTGTGGAAGTAAAGAAACAACGAGAGAATAGGATGTTTTCATAGCACTTTCAATCCAATCTAGTGAGAGAGTTGAATTTAAAAACATGGAGTGAACTTTGGGGTGAGCATCTCAGGCAAATTCAGATTAACTTCATACCCTTTGGAGAGCCAACTGTTAGTAGTTCCACATGATTCTATTTTATTTTAAAAGTAAATGAAAAATTTACAAAGTTCTTGGACTCTATAAATCTGGAAAGAAGATTTTCCTGTCCTATTTTTCCTCACAAACATGAGGGCTGCATGTGTTCAATCAGTGTCACACAAGAAATAAATCACATAATAGGGTTAGAAGTAGCAGTTTAGAAGACCCAGTGAACTTTGTTTGGGACAGCTCTGCCATTTTTTCTTTACAGATGTGATACTGCAATAGAAAATGTGAATGATGACAGTGGTCTTGATTTGTTGCCCTGCAGGCAGTTTAAAATTGCTGAATGTACTCATATGGTAATATCTAACTGGGGTGCAGATTGGGATTAGCACATATTTTAGCACAAATTGATTTATGAAGATGGCTTAACTCATTTGTTCTTCATTGTTTCACTGGTTTATGCTGAGAGAATTCATTTGCTCTTAATATACTGTGCTGAAACGCAGGAAACAAATTAAATTTACTTAAAATCCCTTGTATAAATCACAGCATTTTAAGTAGAACTCTGTTCATTTCTAGCTGATGGTGTGAATTTCTGGGTATGCTTGGTCCAGCAGAGATCTCATGTTCAGGCTATTTATTTTGAAACTGTGCTCAGCAAGACAAAAATGCCTGGTTTGGTTTGGGGTATTACATAATTAGATTAATATCACTTATAAAGTCAGTTGTTCACTGCTTGACCTTTTAACAAGGAAGTCCAGCACTTCTTTTCAAAAAGTGGATATCTTGTAAATTTTTGTTTTGCATCTTATGTGTCTCATTGCATTTTGTAAAGTTGGGGGAAGAAACGTAAGAACCCACATTATATGTATTGTAAAATGTGAAATACAGGGCAGTGGTTGTCAAACTCATTAACATGATGCTCTCTTTACAATATGAAACATTTCTACCAGACATTTGAATCCTAAACTTCTGCTTTTTCTGCATGTAAGTGGCATGTGGAGCAATGACTAACAGCTATGCCTGTTTTTTTTGAACGTGTGTTACATATGATGTTTTCATGGTCGGTAAGTAAGAAATCATTACGGAGCCAGGGAAATCTGCTAACGTCAATCTGAAGTTGGAAGTAGAAGAGTAGAAAGTATTCTTTTGAAATTTGAATAATGTCCCACAGTATTTCACTCTAAGTTCCCTAACAAGCAAAGCAAAGCTCAGATGAGGCTCAGATATAAAAGTCATCCATCTTTGGGGAAAAAACCCAATTAACTAAAATGCTATAGTATGGAGGAAATGTCAAGGCATCCATGGGAACTTCTGGCTGTAATTACTTGAGAAACATCAAGAACGGAATACTGGGAGCTCATAATTTTTCTGTTCTCAGGCACTAGTAGTCCAACAGTGACACTCACTGACTGGTCTACAGCTGGCGCTGAGCCACAGAGAAGTGTCTGAAGGCCATGGTAACTCTCAATCTTTTGAAAAGCCAGGAGACTTATCAGTTGTCTCAATACTTGACTGCCATGCTTCGTGATCTATAGCTGACAGGTTTCCAAGCCAGCTAAAATGGCTCCAACTCCTGTGAATTGTCATTTGTTCGGCTATTGCTGCAAGAGAACTTATCAAGGGAATTTGTCAGGCTTCCCTTGGGACAGTATGTGAATGTTTTAAGGGAACAAATGTTTGAAAACTGTCCAAAGTGCTCTGCTGGTAGGCTTATGGATATTAGATGATACAGGTATGAATGATGAGTTTCTAATGATGATTCTAACATGGAAACAGAATTAAATAGATCCTACTACAGGCACCGCATTTGACTTTCTGTTCAAGACTATAACTCATTTTTGTCTCAGATATCCTCCAGTTCATGCTAATTTAGAATCATCTTGCTTCTTAGGAGTACAATCTGTGAATAAAAGAATTAATTTAGTGAATGTGAAATAATGATAAGATCCTTTACTCAAGAAGAATAATTTGCAAAGTATTTTGGGGTTTTTACATGAGTTAACTTTTGCCTCCAGTTTGGATCTTTGTCTTAAAAGCAGCACTGCATTTTTGGGCCATCGCAGTGTAAGCTGTACTAGCCTCTTGCCTTGCCTGCTCCAAGCACAATGCAAGACTGTGCCACCTCTGGTTAACAGGGAAGTACGATGCTGGTGCTGATGCTGCCAAAAAACATGAGGGAAGGATCTTCTGTTGCTTGTCTCTCTGGTGTCTCTGTGAAGGTCCAGCAGGTGAAGGGGCTGAACCGTGTTCCTATTTATGTTGATTTCTGCATGGAAAAAATTCTAGGACTCTGGCTTCAGCTTTGGCCTGACTACTCCATAAATAAACATGCCCTTCTGAATAAAACTTCTCTGTTGTGACTGGGCTGTAGAGTTTCAACAGCCTTTCAAAGGATAGCATGGTGCAGGAGCTAGAAGTCCAAACTGGACCAGAGCCTTTCAGTTGTCCTTACGATACCTAAAGTTTTTTTGGATCTTGGTACTGTTCTCTGTTTGTGCTGTTACAGTAAGCTTGTTTTCTCAGAGAGAAAAACAAAATATTGCTTCAGGACAAAGGATAAACAGAAAGGCAGGTTTCTTTTTGGACCTCAAAAAAAGGCAAAACATTTCTGTAGAGGAGATATTTTTAAATGGTAGTCTTGAAAGGTGTTTCCTGTTGCTGGTCAGGAAGTATAACAGTGTATCTTGAACAAAAGCCCGCCTCAGTCTGAAATCAGATATAGTTGTATTTGGATTAATTGAGCCTAATGGGAATATAGATAATCTTGAAAGTAGCCTGAAAAATCTGTTCTAGGGATCATTTTCCATGTCTTTATGCAGTTTAAACACTAGGCAGGCCCACACAATGCCCCTGCTGTAGATATAGCAAAGCATGGTTTTCAAATGAAATGCAGTAATGTCCAGGTTTTCAAAAAACTCATTATTTTGAGACAGAATAAGAATATAAAATCTTAGCTTCATGTCTAACTGACATGTAGCTACTCAGCATGGGATAAGCTTTAGTTACAGTTACCTCCATTCTTGGAAAATGTGCTGGTGACCCTTCCCACACTCATTCCCCATCCTTGTATGGTTTGGCAGCTGCGGGAGGAGGAGATGAGGCAGTGCCTTGCTGCAAAGGGATATTGTGAATGTTGTGTACAAAACACTGCTGAATGCTCAACAAATTTCCCTTCTGCTCCTAAGGATCCTTTTTGAATATTTAAAAAAAATCTGGTACATATTGCATGAAGTACAAAGCTTTTATGAGGATACTATTTGTAGAACTCTCTTAATAAATTTGTTGTGCTGGTTTGATGGCTTAGCACTCCAGAGACCCCAGAACCTCATGCCTCACTGGTTTTTCATGCACACGTGATAAGCTATTTGCTTATCACACAAGTTTTGATGTTTGCTGTTTTTCCTTACATGTGTGATATCATGTGACTTCTGTTGAAACTTAAAGTAAGGAGCTAGTCCACATAATCTTTCTGCTTACGGAGAAAATCTTTGAAGTCCAAAGGCTTAGAACCCAGGAGCACCAGGGCTTTTCCTTAAAGACTGTGTATTTTAAAAAATTCATACCATTTTAAGGTCTGATTTCCCATTAGCTTGGGAGAAACATTTGATTTGTGTCAGTCGTCCGTCTGTAACTGGTATGCACGGTGCTGGTGCTGCTGAGGCCTGAGAGACCTTTCAGAAAAGAGCCTGTGAATATTGTTAGAGGGTGAAAGCTGCTTATCCCATGCTTTGTGCCTTTCTGGAGTTTTTCTGGAGTGAAGTTCTGCTGAAGTTTGGAGCATTTTTAAATTGAACTGCATTTTAAAACTGAACTGCAGATGACTCAAATAACAATGTTCCTTTGTGCTGAAGAATGGTGGACCCAACTACTCTTACAAGCCATGAAGTGCTTCCCTGGTTTAGGCATTACTTGAGAAGTCCTAGATGTCAAATAGTGCTGACCTCAACATGCCTAAATGAAAATTATGTTCTGAGACTTAGGTGAAGACATATTTTGGTTTCTTGCTGTCTAAACTATGCGGAACCTAACAGGATTTTCTTTCATTAGCTGAACAAACTAGATTTAACAGTTAAATTGTGGTCAGTCTCTCAGGCATTCTGAAGAACTATATATTAAAAACTCTAATCTGAATTTCTACACTCTTCCCTCATCCTCCACATATACTGCATAAGAAATACGTAAAAAGAAGAATATTAAGATTAAAGACTCATAGATTGCCTTTCAGGAGGAATGCTGGCAGTAAGTTTTAAAACATCTGTAAATAATTTTCACAAATATTTCTACCATCAAAGCCTGTCTTGGGGCTGACTAGTAGAGGAAATTTTAATCACAATGATCTCAGTCAACCTGAAAGATCACGAAACAAATATTTAAAATTGGCACCTCAGTTTGAGTGCACAACTTTAGAGGCCGATTTTTCATACTTTCTCAACATTCATCAGAAATGTAGGAGATCTGTGTTCCCCATTGCTGTGGGAGCCCCTACCAGACTCTTTCTAATTCCTGTCATTGGTGTTATTTCATGAATATGAAGTAAATGTCAATCAAAAGAGAACCGACTCTCCTGAAGCCAAAGGAGGCTAGCAGTTGGGGCATAAAAATTACTTTTTTCTGTGAATCAATGTAAACAAAATAAAAATGTCCTGGTAGGAAAGACTGTGTGAGCTACATGCAAGAATAGCCAATGCTTAGTAGTGGAGGGAGGCAGTGAACTGATATGCAGAAAAAAAAATTGTGACTTAAGTGGCTCGTCTGGATGAAGCGAAGCAAAGCAAAAGTATTTGAATGATCTCTACTTTTGCATGGTAGTTCTATCTTAAGTCCCAATTTTCAGGGACTTTTTTTTTTTTTCCTAAAGCTGACACATTTCCCCATGACATTTTTGTTTGACTTGGTTAATAACTTCTGATTACAAAAATGTTTGGCAACAAGATTCCAGACTGGGCCTATTTCTAACAGGAAGTGTGTGCGGTCCGTGTCCGAAGCCATGGTGTTGGAAACTTTGGATACTTGCACACTGCTGTTAAACAAAAGCTTAAGAAAATTTATCATGTTTAGACCTTGTTGGAAATCTAGTTGTGATGTGTTTAATTTGGCATCGGGCTGTAAACAGAAGTAATTTGAACCTTCATACCAATTAGGTCCACTATATGTTGGTTGCAGATTAATAGCTTTCATTCACAGCTTAAAATACAGATAATGGACCTTGATTTTTAAACAGGAGGATTTTGGGAATGATCTATGGAGCTATAAAAAGAAAAACGCTAAAATTGCCCTTAGAATATTGTGAAATACTATACTTGCAGGGGTGTGCCGTCTGCTTAGCCTCGAAGCTTGTGACTGATAAAAAGGATGTAAATCCACCTCATGTTCTCAGTGTCAAAGTAATCCACTTCAGGTATACAGGGGTGCTTACCTGAAGTTAACAAATTTAGTTTTCTGAACTAAGCAAGTTTTAAAAATTATTTGGAACAATCTAGAATAAAAGTTAACAAACAACTTTTGAACAGAGACATTAACATACCAGTCCATGAAAGGTATGTTACTTTGATGTTATGTCTGTATTGAAATACGCTACACCTGCTTCCGTGTGTTGCACAAGGTGAGTGTTTCCTGATCTGCACTTGCCCCACATATGGTATGGTTTGTGTTGATGGTAATCAAGGTTTGGAGTTTCTTGTGTAACTAGCTTTTCAGTCTTGAGAAATCTTGATAATTTTCTAAGTAGAGTTCTCCTTTCCTCCCTTATTCTTTGGAAAGTTTTGAGATACTGCATTGTTTCTCTGTGATGCACTCCCTAATTCCATTTTAAGAATATCTGGTTCTGGGAAGCAAAGGACACATACCATAGAAGTTTTTTTGCTTAAGAAGTTATTTTGAAATATGGATATCTTGTCTCCTAACTATACTTAATTATATTAATTGTTTCTAATACATGTTGCCTGAAAACCAGAATCTTAAAATGTTTCTGATTCCTGTAACTTCTTGTTTCTGTAAATGTGTGAGTGCTTTGCATAATTTTTGTTTTTACTTTATGTACACAAGTTTGTGAACTTGTGTCTAGAATTCATGTGTCTTGTTAATTTTTATATGATCAGTTATGTTCAGTTTTTAAACTTAAAGAATTTGTTTGGGAATACAATATACTTATGTGCTTTTCCCTTCTTTTTTTCTGTCTGCTTATTTTCTCAAGTGCAACTCCATGAAAATGTATGGTAACCAGGGACTCCATTAGCTAGGAAGCAAACACTGTTCATCTCTTTCAGATCCTAGAGTCAATAACTGATTCTATTACAATGAAAAGGGCCAGTAATGCAAACACCCACTTAATCTACTTCATGCAATGTACCTGCTTTGTAGAAGCTCTAGGTGTTTAACCTCTGTTGAAGCAGAAGGAGGTAACCAAGACACTTCCATCTTTGATAGTTAGTGATGGCCTTTGTCCGATGTTTCTGAGATGTTACCTTAGCTTAAAGTTTGCTTTCTTTGTTTGTACCTCACTGATTGCTGCTATTACAGATAACAAGCTTTAGACCTGTAAATGACTGTGCTGACCCCATTCTTGCTGCAACTCAAGTCTTAGGTGTTGTGTGCCGATAAATGCTTTGCAGGCTACCTAAGGGTAGGTTTGGCCTTCTAATTTCTAAGAGGGCTTTTGAGGTGCCAGAGTGCTTGCTGCATGAACACCTGTTCCCTGCTGTTTAAGGAAAACTTAAAAGGAGCTGAGGCTATTTCCTTCCTTCAGCACTGCCTTTCCCTACACCTGACATGTATATTAAGAAAAATTGCTCACACCATATGCAGTAATCCCTCAGCACCTGTTACCAAAGACTCCTGGTGTTTAATCTTGCCTTTTACTCTCTGGGCAGTGGAAATAAAAATGGACAGCATTAATTTTCTGACTTCTAGTATAGTTGTGACTGCCAGCTACAGTATAGGCAACCTCGTGTTGATTTACTGTTTTGCATATTTCTTGCTTCCCTTAAACCTTGACACAAGAGTTTTGATTTATAGTGTCTCTATCTTGGCTTGCAGAGAGAGAAAGATGAATTACTGTAGTTGCACTGTCTATAGCAGAAAATTATATGCACCACCAGTTGTTTTTTCCTTCTGTTTTTAACACCGTCAAACCAACCTTCACTCAAAGAGATTGTAAATCCATAGTACCAAAACTTTTTCCTAAACACCTGGAAGTTCAGAGTGGCAAACTTTTTATTCTGATTACTGCTTTTCTGTTACAAGAAGTACTCTTACAGTGCTGCCCCAGTGGCCTTGAAATTCCAGCTGTGATTTACCCTGTCTGTAGAGTTCTCCACTGCCTGCTTAGAGAGTCAGTGTTTTCTTAACCTTGAGAGCAATCTTTTCAACTGCTTAATGGCTTTTCCTTCCAAATACCAATGAATACAGACCATTTTAGTTTTCCTTGCTCATAGAATAAAAGCTCCAACAAGAAAATGGGTTGAAATGTTGTGGTATTTGTTTCTTGCAAAGTGATTCAACATTAGGTAGACAATTGACAGTTGGGCTTATATATATGTTTATCATAAAATATGATAAGACCACAATACACCTGTATGCATGACTAGCAGGATTGTAGCAAATAAAGATTTAGAACCTAACCTCTTTGGTCAGCTGTAGATTGAACACGATGCCCATCTTGCAGCTGCTGTTCATTGGAATGTTTTGGTCAAAATATTGGTTTGGGCTCTTCTGAGTAACTTAAGTTCAGGATTATATTCACAAATTGCATGCAGGACAGGGGCTCCAGAACTTTCTGCCATGCATCTTGATTTGATGCTTTGATTAGTTGCCTTTCAGGAGACAGACCTGTTAAAGGAGAAAACAAAAAAATGAATGCACACATTTAGGGAGCAAGTAATTACAGCAACATTGCAGCTAACAGAGACAATTTTCCCTGTGAATCCGGTCCTTGAGATTTCATGACTTTGGGTGTAGCTTTAGAGGTTTTCTTAAGATTGGAGAATTCCAGAGGCTTTTTCCTCAGGTATTTTTTTCTGCTGCTTAATGAAGAATTAGCAACAATTTCTTCAGACAAAGTGTTGATAGGGTCTGCCTCTTCTATTCAGCTATCTCATTTCTTCTGGTTAAAATTGATCAATGGAGTCAAATGTCCTTTTAGAATCTCTCATCTTCAGAGAGATTAACTTAGATTGTATATTAGTCATCATCATTTCTTTGAATAACCAGGCTAAAAACTGATAACTGCTGATACTGCTGATAACTAGTGAGGCAACCTTTACTTTTGTTTATCCCAACAGTCATGACAGAAAGGAACCAAGCTAGTTACTCTGTTGTGAGAATTACAGCAATGATCACTTTGAGCCTAAGAAAAAACGCTGAATAAGTGAAAATGTGGAGATCTAGGCAAAGAAAAGATGGTATTAGCAGAAATTATTTCAATTTCTTTTCTCAGTACCTCTTTGTATGCAAATGAGTCAGCCTTTCATTAGAAAAGAAGAAGTACAGAGAGAACAATTGCACAGAATTATGTCTCATGTTCAAGCAATCTATAAGCAAGCTGAGTTATGAACCTGCCTGGGATGAAGCATATCAACACTGTATGAGTGTTCAAAGTTGCCTATTTCTGCTTATGCTTTTTATTAGTAATTAGCCTTGGACTTACTGTTTGAACCTAATTTATTTTAGGTTTCTCCATTGGACACTACACAGTAGGGTGTGCACTTCAAACTTGGCATTTATATAGACCTAAACTGTTACCTGTCACAAATGAGATACAGATCATCATGAGAAAAAACAAAATATAATTTCTTGGATCTTGTAAGTTGTAAGAACCTTTAGGTTTCATACACTTAGATTGTTGGTGTCTGTGGTTTTTTTTCCCTTCTCTCTGCATTCATGAAGGTCAGAAGTGGAGTTGCATAATGAAAGCTGAGAAAAATAATCCTGTGATTCCACAAGTTGAAGAGAAACATTCAGTATTACAGAACTCATGAAATAATGTTGAGAACTGATAGGAATGAGGAATACGTATGTCTTCTGAGTCCAGCTATGCATGGGAATGGGACTAGAAGGAAGGAAAGCAAAATAAAACTCCGAAAAGGAAAGAAAAGTATTTCATTAAGTCATAGGATTCTGGGAGCCCCAGAGAGCTAATATGCCACTATTTAAGGAGGATTTAGTGGAATAATCCAGGTCTGCAGTGACAATACTGGAAATGATGTTGATCCAGGGCAAACAGGAAAATACCTGCAATGGGTTAGATTTTAAAAAATAATTTAAATGTTGCCAATGAGTTTAGGATTTTGGAAAACACATGTTGGTAATACTGGCTTGAAATTATTTTCTTGAGGTGATTATGTGTTTAGTTAATAAAGTACAACTGATACAGTACAATCTATGTGGATTTCAGTGAGCTCTGTGGGTTAATACTCTGTGAATTCCTGATTATTACATGCGAAGCAATGTGAAACAAATTGGAAATGCATTAAATAGACTAAACTAAATTAAATTATGTATTATGTTAAATGACTGGTCACATTGGGAGTCTGTAGAGATACAGAATGCTATAAGGCACTAACTGGAAAAATATTGTTAAACCTTTCAGGTGTTGCTGGGAAAGTTGTTAGTAACAGATTGCTTAGTCATCTGGGCCAACAATAGGTGTCAAATGTAATATCATAAATCCAGTAGTAACAAATGTAGACCATGCTTACAGAATAGGAGCCTATGTACTGAGAAGTGCTTACTGTAATGGATCTGTGTATCTGGGTTAATTAGCTGCATACGAGCACGGAGTGGGACAGTGTGGCCAGGAGGGGTAATGCAACTCTTGAATATCTGTAAGAATAAGGACCCATGAAGAGAGACTAGGAAATTACTTTAACTCTGCATTAGGAATATATATGACCACTGCTAGAATACTCTATCAAGTTCTGATGTCCACAGTCGAGAAAGATGCTGAAAAAATAAAGAAGCCTTAGAGAAGAGACATTAAGATGATTAAAAGTTTGAAAAACATGCCTTCCAACAGCTTGGCTTTAGTTTATCAAACAGATTTAGAGAGAGATGTGTTGACAGTGTGCAGGGAACCTCTGCAGGGAACAGAAACATGATACTAGAGGAGTCTTCAGTCTAGCAGACAAAAGCACATCAAGATGTAACAGCAGGAAGTTGAATCTAGACAAATGCAGAATTGTAATGAAATGTGCATGTTTAGGAAGCATATTTAGGAAAGGGCAATGACCCACTGTAATGAACATGAACAGCAGAGAGTTCTCTTTTAGTGTATGTTTTTTAAATTAAAGTTGATATTTGAGCAAAAAAGGCTGTAGCTAACCACAGTTTGTGGCACTTCAGGAGATTTAATGTAGGGAAGATCCATTGCCTTTGCTATGTGGGAAGTTATGTTAGAGAGGCATAATAGTTTCACTTAACAATCTGGGAAGACATACTTGTGTGTGCAAGTACAGCAACAAGGAATAGTATTGCTGTTCCTCTTTCAGACAGCAATGCTATAACAAAGCACAAGAAAAAATTGCCATGACGAAAGGAGTACACTCTTCATTTTCTTAATTTAGCTAGGAGTGATTAACTAGTAAGTCTTTTAACTGATATGTTTTTCTGTAGATGAACTCCAGCGGTTTTATTTGTTTGTTTTTAAACTGTTAGTATCTGGAGTTTTTGGTTTTGCCTTTTTGTGCAACATGATGTGAAAATCTCTCGGTTGTTTTTTTTTTTGGTAGCTTCTCTAGGCACACATCTGCTTTACTGATGCATTGTTTTCCTATTCTTTTGAGGTCCATCCATTTCTTGTCTGTTTCAGAAAGTACATCAGTATATATTATTAAAAACAAAAACCAAAATCAAACAACCCACCCAAAAGAACCAAACCCAGCCTTCCTAAAGTTATAAATGCTTTACCTCTTCCTTTGCTTCTTGGACTGAGGATGTCAGTCAGCAAAGGTGATGGGCATTTGTTGCTGACAAAAGGAGATCAGTAAAATCATACGAGCGGGGAAAAAACCATCCTAATATTTTGACATATAAATTAAGAGGAAAAATGAACAGCCAAAGCTGAAATAAAAACCACATTGTATCTGAAGGCAAAAGCTTTGGGGAAAATGTCTATGCTTTAAAATTACTGTGATGAAACCAATGCAAAAAACCCCAATAAAACCTTGAAAAAAAATCCCAGCTGTTCTACTTGATGGCTCATAAAATCTGAATAAAGTCCTTCAAGGGCTTTTTTTATAGGGAGAGACTATTTTTTGTATGTGTAGTTAAGGTAGCATCTGGTTCCCATCTCTGGGAATTCAGAGAATCCACAGGCTCCGACATGCTGTCTGCTGCAGAGAAGCTCTACAACACAGATAAATGCTTCAGACAAGCGCTCAGGACGTAATGTAATTGTCTGCAAGCTGGAGGGTGCTGGGAGGAGGTGAAATTGGAATCAGTAAAGTTTTATTAACATAAGTAATAGGAGCCGCCCTTGCATAAAATTACCTTTGTTCACCTGTGAAGAGTGGGCTGATAAGCGAGCAACACCTGAGTCAATAGGATTAATCAGTCAGAGAAGGTAAGCAAGGGCTACCTAAACCAAGAGGATTTGCTGGGTTTTCACAGAGGTTGTATCCTTCACAGAGGGCTTAAACAATGGGATTGGTAAACTAATTGTCAACAAATTTGAACAGGAAATGTAAAGTGCCTTTTTTTGAATAATCGCACTGGATTTAGTAACTGTTGAATGACAAAAGGATGATTTACCTTAGTTACTTATGATTTGTCACGTTTGCCATTCTAATGTCTTTTCCTTTCTACAGACAAGTTTTGTGTGTAAGAAGTAGTCACATTATTATGTGAAATTCTATTACATCATGGTAATAGTTTCTTACACATTATTGACATCTGGTATGACAGAAAGCAAAATCTTCAGGGTGCCTTGAACATGGGCACAGACAGAGTTGATTTTCTGGGTTACGTAGTGCTCAGCACGTTCCTTGTGCTTATCAAGTAGTAGGACAGAGCAAATAGGACGTGAAAAAATTATTAGAAGTTTCAGGTTTAATTTGCATTAAAAATAACAAGTACATTGTGACTACAAGAACTATATATTCCTAGAATAAAAAGTTTGAAATTGCTGAAGAGACCAGGTTTCCAAGAGCACTGAGATAGGAATGACTCAGGAGCATAGGTCCCATTTTCAAAAGTTATTGAAGCACTTATAAGCTTAAGTAACAATGACTACCACTGGAACCTAGATTCCTGCACATCTAGGTAACTTCAGAAGTTGTACCTGTGAAGTGATTACGACTTCTCCAGTACTTCCGGGAGGCAGATTTTATAACTGTGTTCTGGTTTGGATTTATCTCTGGTTCTGACAGAAAGCACTATTCTTGTATTTTGAAAATTACATTTATTTTTGATTTCTAGCAAATAACTACACGTAAACCCCAAACACATTATACAATATGTTACCTCCAAGGGACAATACCCTAAACTTAAACCAGATCCTTTTCTTTCTCTTCATGCCAGCTCTTTGTTTAGCAGTACGGCAATTGCACACATATATCCCAGATGTTCCTGGAAACAAAATTCCTCTTTAATTTATAGCAGTATCTGGTTTTATCCCTTGCTGGCTTTGTATCTGTCAAACACACAAATGTTTAAAGCCTTATACTCAAATATGCTACAGTAGTATTTTGCATGCCTCTTAAAAGCTAATGTTTGTAAAATTAGAGTACAATTCAGATTGGAAGGAACACCTGGAGGCCATCTAGGGTGACTCCCTGCTCAGAACAGGTCCTGTTAAATCAGGTTGCTCAGGGCTGTGTCTCATGGAGCTCTGAATATCTCTGGATTGAGTTTCTACAACTTCTGAGTCCTTGTTCCAGTGGTTGGCCATGCTCATGGTGGAAAAACAAAATCTTTATACATAATTTGAATTTTCCATGTTGCAGTTTGTCTTTTGCCTCTCCTTCTGCTCTGTGCAACTCCAAGGATGAGTTTGGCCCTATCTTCTCTAAACCTTTCCATCACCTGTAGACAGCAGCAAGAGGTCCCCTTCACCTACTCAAGGCTAAGTAAATCCAACTGTCTCAGCATCTCCTAGTACATTCATGCTCCAGCCCCTGACTATCCTGGGTCTTAATCCCTGTAGACATAGAAATCATTGTCTCATTGAAGAGGAGATCATGGAGATATGCCTTCTAGAAATATAAACTGCTTATATAAGCAATCTAACTATTGTGCAATTTGGCTTTTGCTTGGACTGATCTTAGAGGTCGCAGTCAAAATCTGAACTTTAAGATTCAGGTTTTAATCTCTGAAGCTGGATGTTTCCCATTGCTTTCACCTGAACAATGCATAGTCAGAATAGTCTGAACTGATTGTATATTTGGTAAGAAGATGTGTAATTTCTACAATTAATGTTTTCTCAGCTCTTCTCATAGTGAATATAGATAAAACAGTAGAACGTCCAACACGGTTCATTCATATTGGCTTTGCAAGGTCTGACTGGGAGTCAAACAGCACTGACAGCCTGAGCCTCTGTTTCACATGCTCAGGAACTATTAAATATCGATATTTCATGGAAAAAGCCATCATTGCAGTCTATGCCGATTCAAGCATCGGGTGATTGTGTAGGCTGCAAAAGAATTTTTCCCCGGAAAGATTTTTGTGTGAGCTGCTACTGTGGGCAAAGGGGGATGAAGGCTCAGCCAATGCAAAGGTGAGGTGCTGCAGTGCTGGGACTCCCCATGGTGGGTGGCAGGGCAGGTTCTGGCAGCCAGGGCCTGTCCCACCACCCAGACAGGAGGAGCTGGGGGCCACCAGGGCAGCGCCAGCTCTTGGCATTGTGGACCTCCCTGGGAATGAGATGGGATGTGGGTCTGGGTCAATGGGGGCCATGGTTGGGCAGGGCAGGCCTGTGAGGAGCTGGAGCCCATCTCTGCTGCAGCAGCATTGCCTGGGCAGGGACTGATTGCCCTTGAGGCTGAGATGGATTCCTGGGCTGTGGGCAGGTCGTGGGACACCAGGGCTTTTGGGTAGGACCTGTAAGGCCCATTGGTGTCTTCAGGGCCCTGAAAGACTTAGAGCTGGGACTGAGGTTAGGAGAACAGCAAAGCCCAGATCTGCAGTGTGTGTGAGGTTGGAATGGGGGTGCAGAACAACAGTGCAGGCTGTGAAAAGGTTTTTTCCACTGTGAGCTTGTTCATGTGGACCATGGCACTGGGGAGCTAAAGCTTAGCTGAGGCTTAGAATTAGGGTGAGAAGGCAAAACCCCAGAGCCGTATGTGGCATGGGGCTGAAAAGGGGCTGCAAAATCACAGAGTAGGCTGCAAAAAGATTTCTTCCTCAGTGATTTGCATAGAAATTTGTCTGAGGATCTGATTAATAATGGGGAGGGGAGGAATTGCTGCATTGCCTGCAAAAATTACCAGACTGTAAGCATCTATCAGATTCTCAGAGCACATCCCAATCCTGTGTCTGTAGCATATGAGAAACAGATCAATAATTAATCCTGTCCGAACTGTAATTTTTGTTGGACTGCTCAGTTTGTTCAGCAATCTTTATTTTTACCCAGGAACTAGTATAGTTTCAAACTTATTTGACTGCCACTATGGAGAGTCAGCAGAGATGAATACAGGAGTGACATCTCTGTCCATAAACATTACTACATTTATAACTAACTACTACTGCTCTCATTTTCTTATTACTTCTGCTACTAATGAAAGGGGAAATAAAGAAGAGTCAGGAAATTTAGCCCAGGCACAGTTCATTTTGCATGCAAGCCACAGAAAAACAGCAGCAAATGCTAATTATGTGTTTTAAGTTAAGCGTTTCCTCTTTATGTGTCTGTTTGCAAACAGAAAATTCCCTCTACACCCACATAGTTGGAGACACAAAGATGATACTGGAACATGAAAATACTTGTCTATAAATTGACGTCAGACTTGCCTACTTAGTGTGGGTATCAGAGTAAGAGATTGTTTAACTTGCTTAGTGAATATCTCTTCGCTAGCTGGATCTGCCTAGTTCTACCCAACAACTCTGGCCTGGCAAGCACAGGAAAATAAATGCAAAGTAGTGAAGTGCTCACAGAGTGTCCCTATTCACCCTTGATTCTCTTCCCGACTTTTGGGAGGCTGCTGTCTTCTGGCACTTGTTTTTACATCTTTATGAGATGTGAGTTTAAGATTTGGGTTTGTGTAGATCATGAAGTATCTGAGATTTAAATCCCATAGTACCTGATAATTTATGTATCTTTAAAGAAAGACTGGCTCGGCTTTCTTTGTTCAAAAGAATTTGCAAACCACTGTAAACAAAAAAAAGCTTAAGAACTGGTGCTTTCAGTTATATGTAAATTCTCATGGGCTCGTTAAAATTTATAATTTCTAAATATGTGCAAATTATGATTAGCAAACAAGTTTCTAAATTATGTCTGTTGAGAGAGAAGAGTGAGCTAGTGCCTTATATAAATGTTCATGAAGCTTATTGAATTAGTCATTATAAATTGTATACATGTCAAATGTTGAAATTTTAAATTCATCAGTCAAGACAGTGTCACCCTGATTGTTGCTTAAAAAGCAGTATTTTAAGTGGTTTCTGTAATAGGTGGCCACAGAAGATGTTGAGTAACATCAAGTGCTCTGTGGGATCAATTTTCTTATCATATTTAGCACCAGAAATCAGTCTTTTCCTTCTTTCTTATTTTTTTTTCTCTCTTCTCCCCAGATTCAGTAGGGTTCTACTCAGAAATTACAAAGTCAGCTAAAAAGGTGGAGATGACCATGTATATGGCAATGGAGTCCTTAAGGTCAAATTGTGCATGTGCTCAGTATTATGGTGGAGTTTTTTCCTGCAGGAACATGGCTGGGAACAGCAATGCAGGTTATGTCCCTGAGTCCTTGGGGACAACGAGACGCTTTGAGCATTCTGCAGGCTGGCAGGGATTCACTCCCTTGTCTTGGTGAGGATCATTCACCTGTTCCTCATGTGCTGTGAGGTTTCTCACTCGTGTTTTGCATCTTCTCCCCAACTCTGTCAACCCAGCAACTGTTTCTGCAAGGTCTCTGCTCTGCCAGGTGGGTTTGGGTTGGTTTGTTCAGGACTGCACAGTGAGCTTAAGGGTAGAGGATGTTTGGTTTTGACCTGCAGCTTCTGCATTGCAGTTCTTTGCTGTTTTTCGAAACTTCTCTACCATTTTGAAAGCACACTGTTACTCATGGAGGTCCAGCTATGTACCCTGTAAAACAGAGTAGCATATTGAAATTAATAAAGTTTAATTAATAAAGACTTAAGGCAATATAATTAATGCCAATCAATACGAACTTAGGGAAAATAGCTCTTGTCAAAATGACTTGTGATTTTATCAAACAGAAATATCAAGTAGAGTTGATTAAATATAATTGCATTGATGTGAGATATGGTAGTTGAGGACTCTTAAATCTACTGTGTGTGTAGTGGTTAGGAAGTAATGAGAGACTTAGAGTTGAAATAAGGTCTTTACTATGAGGGCAGTTAAAAATTACAGATTGAAGACTGGTAAAAGCTTATTAACAGTGATTTCTACAAATGTGCAGTGCAGATATGTGACCTCTTACATAAGAGATTGACTGTGGTGACCATGATGCTCTTTTCTGGGTGTACACATCATCAGATCTCAAAATGGGAAGGCACTGAATGTAGGCTGGGGTACAGTGGGCGTGTCTTGCAAAAGCAGCGAGGAAGTTGTGAGTCAGGGATGGGGCCAGGAGAAAGAGCCAAGAAGCTGTGCGTGCTGAGGAACAGTGGAGCAGTGTATGTGCTTTTCAGTGAATAGATGTTTATGTTAAAATTCATTAAGTATTCAGTTTGCAAAAATGCTTTACTAAATGTCTCTCAATTGCACAAATTCTCAGTTTTAAAATTATGGATCTCAATCTTCCACCTATTGTCATGGTGAACAGTGCTTGATATTTGACCATTTTACTTCTTTATTTTTCTTTTTGAGTGATGCTATTTATGTAGAGGGTTTCTGTTGAACAAGAGACATAGCAGTTGCACTTAAAAAATAGAAAAAAATCATGTAGCTGAAAATTTGGTTACAGCCACATTTTATTTACATTAAATAGTACCTTCTACTACTAATGCACCATTTAAGCCTGTGGAAGGATGCCGTTCTGAGTAAGATGATATTCCAGCTTCATCACTTTGAGAACAGGCGCAAGAAGTGTTTTGCCTCAAGATAAACTTGAGTGAAACTGAGCTTGGAAGAGCTATAGAGGTTCTTTTAGGGCACAATTCCTTCCTTTCTATGCTGTTATTCTAAGTCAGATTTAGAAGCTTGTAATTTACTTCTGACTAACTTCCAACATCATGTTTTAATATCCCTTAAGCATTTCAGTTGCACTGACTAACACAAAAGAGGTAAGTCATGGAAATAATCGCCTTTCTTCCACCTTCCTGTCTAGTCTTTACCCACTTGGTCAGCTGCAAAAAGGTCCATTCTGATTAAAATAATATTTTTTTTAAAAAAAAAAAAAAAGCTTCACAACGGAAGATATCTCCTGTACTGAATCCTGACTTTGCATCAATGTGAAGCTGGTTGGATGACCTGCCAAAAACAAACCCAGCAAAATTGGTCTGCACTGGCTGGGAGCTATACATATTGCAGACTGTCTTAGTGTGGCAAGAGGGATCTGAAACACAAACTGTAATGTTTTAAAATGCAAATTGATAGGCTTGCTGTGTTGTTTTGCTTGGTGTGATTGCCTTTTGCTAAAAGGTTTTGAGATAGGGGAGTCAGCTGAGTGCGCTCTTTGCTGTGTGCTCCATCTTTTAGCAAGCTCAGCACCTCAGTGCCACACCACTAAGATGATGGAGGGATGTTTGTTGTTTGCGTGTTTTTTCCCCTGGTGTGATAATCAGGCTTCTACTCAGCTGTAATATGAGTAACCTTACTCAGAGTTTCAGAGAGAAAAAATATATTTGCCTCTGAAACAGTGTTAAGTCAGTTTTGAACCTAGAAATGGACTGAAGTACCTCAGAAGTATCAAGCTTACCTTTAGCAGGACTCTTATGTTCCTCTCACATTTCCAAATGTCATCATCCACTCCGCCTCCCTCTGATCCCTGCCTGCTTTACACAGCTGGCAGAGCGCCTTCCACAAAGACCTCAGCAGTGCAAGAGGGTGCTACTGAGCCCATCTCAGAACATCAGAGCTATCCTCATTTCTCACTGCGTGTAGTACATGGAGTAGAGGCCGATGCAGATGCCAACTCTAAATTATTAGTAATAATAATTAGCAGTTAAAATCTTACCCTGTTTTGATACTGATGGGCGTTTTGCCATCAGCTTCACTGGTCAAGTTTTAATCCAACAAGAGGGCAAACCTGTTTGCCTGTTGTTTCTTAACCCATGAACAGTAATACTGCTTGTTACAAAAGGGTCCTGTGACCAAACAAGGTGACTCATCACGCTGGTGTCTAACAGCGGAAAGGTGGTGTGAAATTCAGTTTATCGCTGTGGCTCATTCACCCAGCTGTGGGCTCTGAGGAGCCAATGGGACAATTAAGTCCTTCCTTGGTATTACCTTGGTTCACGTGCACAATTGCACATGTCTCTCTTGTGGCTGAACTTCATACTCATCTTGCATTATGGCCATCATTGCCCTGCTATTAGTAGTTCATGATTCAGAAGATCTCTTGCAAAGACAAGTTTTCAGAATTTGAAAGGATGTGAAACATGCAGGTTAGACAAACCAGTTCTGAGATAGTTTTGATTATTTTGCCAGCTGCCCAGTTGCCTATACAATACCTGCAGAAATGTTTCATCTGAGCTCTGCACTTCAAGGGTTGCAATAAAAATGTATATTACTCTAACCTCAACCTAAAAAAGTAAATATGCCATGTAGCCCTTTGAAAGCTATTTCTTTTAATCTCTTGGGAGCATATGCATATAGAGATATTCCTGACAGCTGTATCAGCTGCACTCTTTTAAAAAATATGAAAATGCTGAAGGTTTTTAAAAAATGCATATCATAATTTATTTTTGTAAATAACTGCTTAGTATGGGAATGTGTTTATGGAAAAAAGGGATTACTGGATTTAAATACCTTAAAAGGTTATTACTGTTTGGTTATATTTGGTTTTATTTGAAGGTTTTTGAATAGTTTCAAGTTATCATAGAATCACAGAATCTTAGGAGTTGGAAGGGACCTCAAAAGATCATCCAGTCCAACCCCCCTGCGAGAGCAGGATCACCTAGACTCGGTCACACAGGAACACGTCCAGGCAAGTTTTGAATGTCTCCAGAGAAGGAGACTCCACAACCTCTCTGGGCAGCCTGGTCCAGTGCTCCACAACCCTTACAGTAAAAAAGCTTTTCCTCATGTTCAGGTTGAACCTCCTATGCTCCAGTTTGCACCCATTGCCCCTTGTCCTGTCATTGTCTGTCACTGAGAAGAGCCTGGCTCCTTCCTTCTGACACTCACCCTTTTCAAATTTATAAACATGAATGAGGTCACCCCTCAGTCTCCTCTTCTCCAAGCTAAAGAGACCCAGCTCCCTCAGCTGCTCCTCATAAGGGAGATGCTCCACTCCCTCAATCATCTTTGTGGCTCTGTAATGGACTCTTTCAAGCAATTAAAAAACTAGAAAAAAATTTTGAACCAAATTTCATTTCTCTCTGTATAGTATACCAGTGCAGGCACAGACATTCAAGCACAGATATTGCTAGATATGAATTATCATCCTGGAGTTTCAATCATCAGGATGAAGAAACTGCGTCCGTCATCTCTGAATCTCATGGTTTGTAAATGGCTGACCATGCTTTAGTGTAGTAGCTCACTCTGTGGGTTCAGACATTACTTCTGGTCTTTGACCTGAATGAGCATCACCTCAGAAGCATCTTTTATATGAAACTTTCAACAATAGATCATGTTTGGGTTTGCATATTGGTATATGAACTTATGTTGGGCATGTGGGTGTGAACAAATGCATTTTGCTTCTGTGAAATGTAAATTTTGGCTTACTAATTAGAGTAAGTTCAGAATTTAGAATTGAGCAGGTATCACAGATTATTTTTGGCAGATATTAGAGAGTGATCCAATTCCCACTGAAACCAATAAAATCTTGAATGTGATGGAAGCTGGGTCAAGCTCTTTGTAAGGTGTCTGATAGCTTTTAAGTGATATTTATCACTTTTAAAGTAACTTCAACAGATATTGCACTGCTTTGGATAAGGTAACCTCTTAGCTCAGGGCTTCATCTTTATGTTTTAACCTACATGGAATAAGTCTTTCTTTGCTTGCAGAGAAAGAATGCTTTAACTTTACAGAAACTCTGTAAAAGAACACTCTCTGTTGAGGCTATAGCTGATAATTAACTGGATGCCAGACAAGGTAGTTTAGATAATAACATAAGAAAAATTTGTACTCATTAACTCCATATTTCTATTAAAATCAAATTTATTTTCTCTGTCTCTTTTTCTTTTTGGCATATGGATTATAAATTATACACAATGTCATGGGCCACTGGACAGTCATCTGAGTGCAGCTTGCTATGAATAAATGACGCTGACAGCATTAGGCAAGCCTCATTCTTTTACAGAGATAATTTTAATTAAATTTCAATTGACCTGAAAAAAGGAAAGAAACTAATTAAAATAATTAAGAGGTATTTCAGTTGACGCAGTCTGTCAGTAAGAAAGAGAGAAAATCAATCTGCCACAGAGTTTTCTGGCACCATTTGTACTCAAAGCCTTTGCATTATGATCTTTATTGACAACCGGAGGGGAAGGAGTTACCTAATCAGTAGTACCAAATCAATACTTTTATGCACAAAGAAGTTCTGAATAGCATTAGTGGAGTGCCTTTCTCTGTTAAATAAATGTTAGCTCAGTGTTTTCTTGGTGCATTATTTTAATCACTTATGTTTAATGCTGTTGACACTGTTCTCTTTACTGTTCTTATGCTCCTCCTAAATGTCCGTGAACCAGTGGCCATGGTAACTTTCACTCACTGTATGTTAGATTACCTCCAACACTGCCTTACTAGGACTTGGTTGTTAATGAGCGTCATTTGCTGGTTCATTTGTACAAGGTCATTCCTAATTTACTTCTGGTTTTAGCATCAGCTCAGCATTGAAGAATCTCAGCTCTAACATCCCTAGGGTGTTTTTTTGTCTGGGGGAAAAAAGAGGAATAGATATGTATTTAAATGTACATAGTGCTTTGTTTAGCATTTTGCTAATGCATCATCTTATCAGGTTATTTATTTATTCATCTTTTTATGGTTGAAATATGAAATTTTTCCAGTTCATGGTTCTGCACTATATGTCTGGGGCCTCCCTGTATACATTCTAGTGCTGCAGATAAGATCTGAAAAATGCTATGGATTTATTGCCGTCTGTCTGCCTGTGGGCTAGTGTATGGTAAATGGAGTGCTATTTGCATATGATTACATAGTTCTACCCTTGTTGTTAATACTTTAATTGTGCATCATTGCTCTACTAACTGACAGACCCCTCCCTGACTTCTACAACCAGCACTATCTGTTTTTATCTGCTGTCCTTTGCAGCTGGGGGGTGACGTATGGAGCAGCAAGAAACCATGGCCAGAACCACTGAATAGCTGGATGTTGTTTGCTTTTAAAAATGTGGTATTTTTCTAACTAATACTAAAATTGTCAGCAGTCTTTTGCTACTTTGGGAACTCTGTTCCTGTTTTGTGGGCAAGGCTTTTGCTGTCTAGTCAGCTGAAATGGAAATTAATGCAAATTTGAGCAAACACCTTGTTATTGTAAGGGTTATTTTCCCTCCCAGAATCAATAGATTTGCAAGTCACCAAATGGGAGATCACTGTCACAAATATACAGTAATTTCTTGCATGTGGAGCCTGCAGTTTTTGATGGTCTTAGAAGGTTGTGACTTACCAAATGGCTAAATGGCAAATCTCAGATTTGCAGAGCAGTTGTGACAGAGTGCTATTGTTTGCCATATTCTATAGTTGTGTATTTCTGAAGTAATGATCAACGTACTTATCATGTTAAGTAACGAGAGGCTGATTTCCTGTCCCATGTGAATAAGGTAGACTGTGCTTTACATTAACAAACTTTATTCTTGCTGCACTTCATTTTGGTCTTTTAATCAGTGTTTGCTCTTTGTGTATATTCCCAATTAAATACATTAGCTGTAAAGAAAGAAATCTCTTCTTACAACTTTTAAGTCCCATTAGCATTACAGAACCCATAAAGCCGTGGGAGAGTTTCTTTGGCCCACACATTCTTGTTTTCCTCCAGGAAGCGTAGAGCTGTTTGTGCCTCCTGCCTTCATCCAAAGGATGCACAAGGCAGCTCACCTATACCAGCGCTCCCCTTGGCACTGAGCAAGTGAACCACAAAGGATGCAGTTTTCTTTCAGCTTGAGCATTTGGGGCTGGCAATAGGAGAAGAAAAATCTTGTGAATTTGAAAGCAGAATTAATTTGCTCTGGAGAATTGAAAGATGGTGAAAAAGGAACCTCATGTCCCCTCTTTTAGCAACATTTCAGAGTGGAAACAGCTGGAGGGTTCAGGGCTTACCAGTTTGAATAATATGCAAAGAAAATTAAGTGGTGTTTGAAACATCCTGGATACCTTGTCCTTTTGCTGTACAGGATATTTGTTTGGAAGTTATTTACCAGGCTTCCTTCTCGAGCCACTTCATTCTCATCTCAAAAATTACTTGTGTAATCGTTTCTTAAAGGGAATAAGAAATCACTTTTGAAAATTAAATTCCTAAACAGTGTTGCAAATGGTTGGGTGAAACTTAGTGAATCGTCTAGTTCTGGCTGGGTCATGAAATTAATTAAGAATTCTGCTGCAGATGACATCTCAGCTGGAAAAAACAGCACTGAAAAGCTGATTACAGGTTAAATATTTCTTATCCCTAAACATCATTACAAACCTGCAGTAACATGAAGTAATCAGGGTGGGTTATCACTACTTTGTGAAAATAAAAGTGTGGTTTCTGGAGCAAAGAAGAGAAAGATGGATGAAGGGAAATGTTTAGACCTGTTTTTATTGCATCTGAAGAGAAAGCTGCAATTATACCTTAAAAAGTCAAAATTTTCACTTTAATTAATAACAGCAACTGATTCATGCTTCTTTACATGTCCCGTGATGGTGTGTATGCCATGTGCAGTCATCATAGCTTTTAGTCAGTGACCTTTGATCTTTAAAACTAAAGATTTAAGTACAAGGCAGTGAAATCTGACTGGTTTATGAAGCCACTTTACAGAAAAAATGGCTAATTGTCTTGACAAAGAAAGGGACATGTTTCAGTGTATATTTATAATGTCTTCCCAAAAAACCAGGCTGTGAAAAACGTGTCATATTTGTAAGGATGAACAGTGTGTGGGGTGGAATGTCTGAAGTAGTGATCTGAGGTTTTAAACACTAGGCATAAAATGGAAAAAAGAAAATCCCAGGTTGTTGCTACTTTGTGGTGTTTCCATCCCTAGATGGTGATGGAATACTTCCACAATGTGTCATTTCCCATTTCAACTACCATCAAAATAATGCAAATAAGCATTTGACTCAGTGTCAAGCGATGGTTTGGAAAGAATCTTTTCTATTTCCAGAAGGTGTCCAAAGTTTAGTTTTAGATGCCTACAGAAAACCCACAATCTATGATGGGCCAAGCCATAACTAATAAAAACTGCATTATTTTCAGCATAATAAACCTTTTGAAGACAGAAAAAAATCACAGAATAGTCAGTTGGAAGTACAAGGTACTGGGTTCATTTCTCTTTGTCATGACTGCTATTGTCTTAGCACTGAGCTGTATTAGCAGAAAACGATTGACTGGGTTTGGTTAGGTCTGCTGGTATGCGTGGATTGAGCAAGCACCAAAGTCAGTGCTAGAGAAGAGGAGGAACTGCAGAGCTAGATTCAGGGGAAGGAAGAAAATAATACTTAATATGCAGTGAGAGATGCAGAAGGCAATCATCTGCTATGAAATACCCTGTTGTCAGGGGACTCATAAGCATTGTGAAAAATGTGGCATCATTAACCTGTGTCCAGATGGGATCCTAGGGTACAGCCCCACCTTGAGGTGCTCCTTGGATTGAGGTGTAGCTGCTGTTGCCTGTGATAGAGGGACACCTTGGTTGCATTAGGCACCAGAGAAGCATCATAGGTTGACTGTGACCTGAAAGTATCCATTAAAAACAAGTATATTGTTCATTCACTCAAAGATAAATAGCAGGAAAGTAGAGAAAGCAGCAGAAGATCTCTGTGTTCTTACTGAGAGCTTCTCCTTTCCTTGCAAATCTTTAAAGTTAGCGGCTTATCCTCCTACTCGTAAGACACAGCCCAAGCTGTTGCACTGTTCACCCGAGGACATCAGGACCTTGCTCAGGCAGCTGCTGCTGTGTCTCTAGCTCTCTCTCTAACTCAAGGACTGTCATGTGTTGGCCTCCCCTGCATCCTGCGTTCTGGGTTTGCCAAGGAAGAGACCCTGTGTCTGAAGAGGCTGGCATTGCTTCAGTAGGTACTAGCTCCTCTTTCCTGTTTTGCTAAAGAACTTGATTTTCTTTCTGATAGCACCTTAACTGTTTTGTTTCCTGCTTTTTGTGCCTCACATCTTCTCCTGATTCAATTCTGTAGGGTCAGATAAGTTACTGTCTCGATCTACCTTCAGTGTAAAACTGATATACATAAAATTAACAGCAATCACCCTTGTTCTCTGGAGGACAGCTGCGGAGAGAAATAGGATGATGATAATAATAATAATACACTCTATGCAAAACAGATTGGGGTTTTAAAGACTGCTCTGAGTATTATGAAGAGAGGAGTCTTCATAGCTGAAGTTTGAACTCTTGTGTTGCCCTACTTTTAGGTGCTTTAACCAGATAACCCAACTAATTTTAATGTAGTTCTTAAAAAAAATAATTATGCTATACTATATATTTGTTACCTCTCTCAATTACAGCTGCCAGCTTTCGAAGACAATTCAACAGAGATAATAAATCAGCCCACTGTAAGGTCATGCCTTTGGATCTGTGTGTGTTGCTGGAATTGTGCGTGAGTTAAAGTACTTGAACTACTGTCTATGAGTTCATGTTTTTAGCGCCCATTGAACAGATGAAAGCAGGGAGATGTAGGCACTACCTCTGTAGTTGTCTTTTCTTGTGACTCTGTTACAGTTTCACACTGGAGTATCTGTGTTCCTGATGTTCCCATTCTTCACTTAACACAAGCTTGTATGAGAGGTAGAGGAATAAAAGCCAGTTGCTTTTATAGTATTTTCTGAGTGAAACATGCTCTTGAAACATGAACTCAGTAAGGCACTACTTTTTTTTTTATACTTCAGGCTACTAAGGCATGGACTTACATTAAGCACTTGTTGGAGTTTGTAGTTGGACTTGAAAATGTTGAGCATATACCTCAGTGATTTCTGGACTGGGATCTTTCTATATGAAAAGGGCTTCTTTCAAGGGGGAGCACCAAGTAGAAGAAGAGCATCAGGCAATGGTTTCACAAATTGGTAACTTTGTTGTAGTGCCATCCAGAACCAGATAAAAAACACCAAATGGTGCAAACCAATGAAATTATGTCAAGCCTTTCTGCCAGTTAATGTTTGTTTAAGGTACAGGCTAGTGTTTTTTTTCAAATAGATTGAGCATAATCCGTCCTCCCAGCATTCACAGAAATGCCAGCATGAACACTCTATCTAGTGATTTGGCTAGATCAAGAGAAATACAATTTTATGCTTTTCTCACATTTAGAGTAAATTATACTGCTGAGCAAACTGGGAACATGCAGATGTGGTATTGACAGTTGTAGAACCATGACTGTAATCTTTGAGGATCAGAGTAAGAAACTAAGGAGGCTCAGTTATGATGTACGTCAGAGAAAAAAATAACTTGATGAGCTGACTAAAACTCTTGTGTTGTTCAGTGGTTCCCAGTTGGCATTGCATGTGGTCCTGGTGGTACGCACCCACACAAGAAGCTGGACATGTTGCAAAGCCCAGGCTAATAAATGTGCTGGGCTTATTAGCATGGGCTCTGCAGGGGCACCACAGGAGGCAGCAGGAGGGATGCAGGGGTAAAAGGATGCTGATGAATCAGCAGCATGACTCTTGTGAGATGAGGAAACATCTGTGAAGCTTTACTGAAAAAAAGATGAGAAAACCAATACTGTCATGGATATTTGCTGACATTATGAACTTTCACACACCATTTTGTTTTTTCTTTGGTGTGGGTCATGGTCTGCTGCTGTCTCAGTAGGGGTGATGAACAAGTCCTGGTAAAAGAGAACTGTGTTTGTGGAAGCTGCTGTGCAGATTTGATAGGATGTTAGGATGGAGAGGCAGAACAATCAATACGCTGAGACATACCGTTAGGCAAAAATGAAGTGAAGATAAATGTATTTTTTCTCTTTGATACTGAGTGAATCTCTGTACTGGGGAGCTCAGCTGTTAAATGACTTGCATTTTACTTCCAGGATGTCTACTTTTGACTGTGATGGTTTCAGAACAATTTCTCTAATACACTGTAAGACACGGTGGCTGCAAAGGCAGTGCTAAGGAATTAGTAATCCTCTCTGAATTGCAACCCTACTGTGTTAGTGGTTAGCACAGCACTCTCACTTTACATTTTTTCCTTTGTTACATAGGCTTCGCTGGATTTTGAAAAATGCAGTGAAAGCTTTTGAGGTGGATAACACAATTCCCTTTTCACAGCACCCCAAGTCTGCATTGTGAATGCAAGAGGCAGTGAAGTATTCAAGCAGGAAACAGGTTTAGTGGATAAATGGGCAAGAGATGTGTTCAGATGCATCTCTAGGAGTTGCCCAGAAGAAGGAGAATGATAATGCCATAGTACTGAGGCTTTTATTACCATCAGACCCTATCCACAGGGTCCTCTACTTCTGGTTGTTCACAGTGGCTGTTTGACTCAGCAGCCTCCTGACAGGCCAGATTAGTTCTGAATAAGACTATGAGAAAGGTCCTGTACTGCCAGACAGATTTTCTGGTACTCAGCCTCACAAGTTTAGCACAGACGGCTTGTGTGGTCGAGGTCAGAACCTCACAGAGAAGTTGCTGAAGGTTGGGTTAGCAGTTTCAAAAACCAGAACCAAAACTGTCAGATGCATTTTTTTTCTATTACAAGGCTATAGTAATTTTATTCACAGTTTATTTAAAACATTACTTAAAGACTGCAGTTTGATTTCCAAAGTCAGAGATGAAAATGAGAATGCTTGATCACTTTGTCAATTTACATGAACACGTCAATTATTAATATACATGGAACAGAGATGTAGACATAGAAAAATATACTTGTACATTAACTGAATTATTCCCTTCTGAGTTTTCTTTGGTGGGAAATTATACAAGATGTAATGAAGTCTTGGAGTGGAAATCAGAGAAGTGTCACCCTGTATGATTGGGTGTAATGGCACCAAGGGAGCCTGAAAGTATTGTCTCAATTTATCATTGCCAAGACAAGCGCCTTGCATTTTAAATGAAGCAAGAAAGCTTTCAGAAATGTTCTTTCAAACAGCTCCGCTTCTGCATTTGTTGTTTTCATAGTGTATTTGAATTCTTGGCTTACAAAATATCCTTTTGGTTGCATTGACTCACTGCTGGTCAATCATATTTTTCCACCTAAAAAAGGCAAACTAAAAATTCCTCATTCCCTTCCAACTCTCTACTGAATGAAAACCGCTGACCAAAAATGTTGATTCTTCCTTAAGAGTTTTGGCTGATTAAGATCCATAAAATAAGAGTCAGCATGAATGCCTCTATATTTTCTTGTTGTTTTCTTCTTCTTCTTGTTTTGTGGTTTTTGTTTGTTTTTTTGGGGAGGGGGTCATTTGTTTGTTTGTTTTCCAGCTCAGTATTTTCTTATGCTAATATACCTCATATCTCATTGTGTCTTCCTTTTCACTCAGAGTTTTCCATCCTGTGGTCCATTATAATAAGAGTATTCTAAATTATTCATTCTCTTGTTTTGTACTTCATCATTTTCTATCAGCCACAGAGGTGCAAAAAGTGAGCTTTCCTGTTTGTCTTTTCTCCTGGCTTCCCTCTTGCCTTCACTTGCACTGCTTCTTATAAAAACCTACTAAAAGATGAAGCTAAAATGAGTTGTTTCTCTGAAAACTTTCTACTGCTCTTGTGCACATTCTCCTCTTAGATTGCTTCTGGGGAGAGCTTGGATATTTGTTTCATTGATTAAAAAGTCCTGTAGAATTTGGTGGAGTGCTATCTCTATTCATAGACTTGTTAGAGCAGCTCATGGGATTCCAAAGGGTAATGCCTCTCTGCTATAGAATTCAGTTACTTACATAAATATTTTTTTGAACTCTCCTATGACCCATATGTTGTTTACAGTAATTTCTATAGACTTTGTTTAATTTCTTTCAAACTTTTATTAGTTTCATCCTTATTATATTTGATGGGAATTTCCCATGAGAAAACGATTAAAAACCCAATAAAGTATTGGGTTGAAAGAAATAACCTTTAGTTTTATACATTCTTTATAGAAAAAATATAGAACTGTATCCTTAATTGGTAACATAATGAAATTATGTATCTGCCAGCATTATTTTAGGCTTGTACTGTATTTGGGGAAAAAAAAAATAAATGTTTTTCAAATTATAACATTTACTAAAAGATTGAGTAAAAACTTTTCTTAAAAACCACCGATGTAACATGGTGTAACACTGAGGTGCCTACAGTATTTTCCTCTGCTTCCTGAGCTTCAGATTGACATAATGATATTAAATATGCCACAGTATAAACAACAGTACTTTGTAGGATAAAACATTTATCAGAGGAAGTTAAAGGTGGGATAACAATACACTGTAGTATGTATCACTAGTAACACTTATTTTTTCCTATGTATTTCAATATAAATATGAATAGAGAGAGTACCTTTTCTGAAAGTGGTGAATTTTGTTGTCTGTTGCACTTTCCTCTGAAATTCAGGAGACACAGCCTACAGTCACCTATCCAGTTTAAAGCTATTACTGACTTTTTCAATTTAGTAAGAGCTTTGGATTTCAGAAGGGAGCACAAAGGAAAGCTTTATCATATGGCCCCTCTGTCCTTTTGATAAAAATACACTTTCTCCTCCTGCACTGGTAGCTTATATTGCGCCTTTGTTATACATTCAGGTAATATGTGACCAAGCTGCGTCTCTGGAGCTGGAAATGTTGTTAAAATATTTCACATATTTTTGTGCATTCCAGCCAGTGATGCAATAGTGATTTTCATTGATCTGGAATATGATACTCATATTTTAGATACCATTAAATATAAAAGCGTAATTTTTTTGGCTTTGCTTTCTTTTCAAGAGAACTAACCTAGGGTTGCTCTGACTGTCTTTGCATCTTGGACGTAGTCGAAGGGCTGGCTTTGCACAGTGTGGTCTGAAGTAGAGGTCCATATGCACGTACTGACCGGTTTGAACCGTAAGTATGGCTTTCCCCTGTCAGATTCGGAATTTCCAAGGCAAACCTGAGTACTGGGGTACAACAACTCGACTCCTTAGAGTTGTCAAGGTATTCAACAGTTTTTGCCACCTTATAGAAACATATCTAGTAGAAGAAAACAAATGAACTGACTCGTCTGCCCTGTGTTTTCTGTTTATGTCAAGACTCCAAACCCTGTGCTTCTCAATGAACTTTTTATACAACACGTAGGTGGTGTTTTCACATCATTTAAGGTCCCTTAGAGTAATAAAGTTGCACTTCATGGCCAATTAATCCAGGAGGGAAATGAAGAAATTTACAGAACATTTAATGTGATAAAACCTTACAAAATCTACTGGTGCAGGAGAACATTAAGATTTCTGAAGATGTAAGATAATAATTCAGTAAAAATGCAGAATATAATTTTGTATAGATCCTATATGGAACAACTAAGCAGAGAAAGATCAGCAGTTCAATTTATCCACCTTCTTTAATGGAAAAGGTGGTCTTTGAACAAGGAGAATTGCAATGATTGCAAACCTACTGATACTTAAACATGGGTCAAATAGGAAACTTTCTCCTTTGACAGGATTCTGTTTCTGCCACCTACTGCAGCAACACTGAGCATGTGTGCCATATCGCACTACTTGCATTTTCAACCTCATTATTCCTGTGTGATCGGAGAAGCTAGAAACTGAACTGGAAACCTCGAGAGCTCTAAAGTGAAAAGTTAAGGTTATCACTATCAGCTCTGTATGCTTAATTAGAAGTTCAGTAGCAGATTAAAATTTACTTTCCCAGTGTCAAAGCCTTCATTAGAATGAAACTGTGATGAAGAGGAGTGTGTGGCAAACAGAGTCTGTGAACCATAACTAAGGGCTGTTTATCTGGGGCAAGCACTGGAGGGAATGGGGGGAGAGAAGTGCTGGGGCTGGCATTACACTGCATGAATGAAAATAATGAATTTCAGTTGGTGCTTCTGTGGGGCTGTTGAAACGAGCCTTTTAGAGGGTGAGGTAAGGAAGAAGGAGTGGTTTTCAAGACATTATGCTTTTCAGTTGCTGCTGTTTCTGTTTTCCTTAAAACAAAGAATTTGAGGACTGGACAGAAACAGTGGGAGTGCAATGTAGAAACAGTGGGAGTCCAATGTCGAGCCAGTGCCCAAGTACAAGTAGCAAGATCATGGTAAATAATGTTCTGTATCTGTGGAGCATGGATGGGGTTGGGTGATTTTCCTCACTCCAGGGTTGCTTTGTCACTTTGGAGCTTTTGCTTTTTTAAAACCCAGCACCCCAGATCACCCAGTACCAGTTTTGTGGCTAGCAGCTAATGAGCTCCATCTTACCTGATAAGGAATGTTTATAACACCTGAAAAAACCCCATCCTGAGCTTTAATTGTGAGAATGAAGGAGTACAGTGTGTTGGGGCCTGATGTGACAGACTTCCCAAGTCATCCCAATGCACAGGCAGACGCTTGCAGACAGGGTGGCTCTGTTGACTCCGATAACCACTGCTTTTGCATTTTCACCCTCCACTGCTGATTTACTCCAATGCTTTTATATCAGATAACTCATTTAAATCATGCTGACAGACAGGTGAGGAGCAGTCACTAAGAAAGCAGTAATGGCTTAGTTGGGCAGAGGGATATTTCTGGGTAAAGATATTTAAGGAAAGCAGATTTTAGTTAAAGTCATTAACCACTTGATGCAAAAGTGATGTACTGCCAGACAGACTTCATTGTGTTTTTTAGTGTCTCTTCTGTCTGTGGTAGATCTCTGGTGTACACTAGCAACAGCAGGAGATTCCTGTTTTCCCTGAGCACAGACTGTTATATAGTGAAGCAATTCCAAACAACAGGAACTGCCTTTTCAAAATAGTGAGTGGCAGGAGATGTATATGTGATTTGGATTTCAATTCTGCTCCTACTGCTAAGACTGCTACTAGCTTTACCTGTTAATATAGTTAAAAATAGAGAAGATAAGAGGTTTCTTCTGAATGGAGCAGGGCAGGTGGATGCAAGTCTTGTGGCAGTGCTGTGTGAGCAGATGTTGTGTAATTGGGTTAGGCAGTGTAAGAAGTAATGGCTTTACTTTTTCATTGCTGCTTGTTCTTTAAAATCAGCCTTTCATCTTAGTATTAATGAGGTTACTATTGAGAAATGTTGCCCCCAATAAACAAGTATGTGTTATCCAGCCCTGTTTGGTATTGCCTTTAGTTATCCCCAGAGTAGAGGGAATTATCCTTGAAGCTGTGGAGATGTAAACTCACTCATTTTTTTTCCCCACTAGTTGATTTAAACAAGCAAACATACCAGATTCATGAAGTCCTTCTCTGTATGCTTCTGTTCCCAGAAAAGTCTTTGATAACAAATGTATCAAGAATATTAGCTGAAGCCTGTTGACATACAGATAGATTTGCTTGTTCCCTTTGCTTGTACCAGTGTGAGGAAGTCTGAGAAGAGTTGACAATGACACACCAAGTGGGCAAAATTCTATATCCAAAAGCTGTACCACGTCTTGGTGGTGCCTGGATAGCAGTGATGCCCATTCTTTTCAGCATGTACCCATGGCCTGATGTAGTGTCTCCTCTCAGATGACTAAATATGTTTCCATCCCAGGATCAGCGTGTGGGTTGCACCCATCATTTCACAATGCCAACCTGTGTCTTGTTCGTGTAATGGATGTGCTTCGGGCCTCATGGCAGGGAGAGGTGGCAGAGCCCTAGGGAAGCAGAGCAGCCAGGACTTGGCTGATGACTCCATAACAATTCATTTTCCTGCAGCCCACTCCCTGCCCCCGGCTGAAGGCCCTGCATGAAAACAAGGGTGGCAGGAAATCATCCATAGGTGGATGAATTGCCTTGATAGCTTGGCTCTTGCCTGAGGTCTGGAGGTGCGATGTACGCTGGTGCCTTGGGGATCATTCCTTTCATAGGCCTTTTGAACTTTTTGTCTTGATGTCATTGGTGTGATGATGATAGCGCTGATGCTGCCGGTGAGGGGAAGAGTGTTTTTTGCTGAACTCCTAATAGTATCAAAGGTAAGTTCAACAGATGTAATGTGAATAGCATCTGCTCTACTACCTGTTACCATATTGAATGCCTTGAGCGTGTTGGCAGTGCTTTTCGTATTATTGCCAGCAGCTTGTCAAGACTGACTTGATTTTTTTTAGAACCCTCAGTAAAATCTCCAGGAGCCTTGTGGCTTACGTTGTCCTCAAACGCCATCACAGTAGAGACAGGCTCCTGCCCAGCTCTGGGATAATGCTGAATTAGAAAAGCGAAGTTGTTACATCCTCAAGCATTTGTGAGCTCATGAAGGTGCATAAAGATGCTGTAGCCCCAAGTGACAGAGTAGGTAATTGCTTCACGCTTTATAAGCATGCCAAGTGGATGCCAAGGGTGTCAGCTTTGCTTGCATGTCCCTTCCTTTATCAGTTTATTTATTAATTTTTTTTTTGTTACTGCATGATGGGACTACTAGCCATTTTCCTTAGTCTTAGCTGTGAAAGCAAGCTCTTTAATTAAACTTTAAATTAACTTTAACTTTTAATTAAATTCTTCCCTTTCCATTGGCAAACTTTTCATTTTTTCCATTTAATGTAAAAAGATCCTGTATGTTGAGAGGAAAACATTCTCCACATAAATATGTTCAGTATGTTTTGTTATGGACCATATCTAGATGTCTCAACATATTATGGGACGTAGATACTTTGTTGTTAAAATTATTACTTTTTTTGCATATAAAATATCTTGGGCAAACATTTGAGCATGTTTAAATGCATGTATAGTGCATTTTATGGTTCATGCCCAGTAAAACTGAGTTTTACCATCATCTGCATTGCAGTAGATATGAGTTGTGCTTGTTGGTAGTCTTGTATTGTGACTGATTTGGTTTAAATGCTTATTAATTAGCTACCTGGTAACATAAGTAACCCATCAATGTTCTGAGTAGCTGCACAAGGTTTAAAAATGAGACTTAGAAATATCAGCCTTAGAAGACAAGTAGAGACACTTCTGCAGTGAATGATTTTTTTTTCCTCTAATATACTTAAACAATACATGATATTCCAACAGAAAGTGTGGGCTTACAGAAGTACTTGCTGACCAAGTTTCTGCAGCCTGTGTTATGCAGTTCAGACAGGATTGCGGGATGATGCTTTTAACTTTAATACTAAAAAAATCTCTTCTATAATATAGCTTCTTCAGAAACTTACTCAACTCTTCCCTTCTCTTTTGCAGAATGTCACAGTACTATTGCATTGTATTATAGCATACTGTATAGCATACCCCAGGCTTGTTTTATTGCATCCTACTGTTTCCATACAAGCTTTAAAAAGGGAGATTCAAACACAGACTGTGCTTTGAAAGGAGTGTTTGTGTGCTTTTTATACATTTGGCAGTTGCCATGGTTAGTTATTGTCACTGCAACTCAGTTTACAATATAATGAGCTATTTTTGAGAAAACTCATTTGCTGCAGAGCATGAGTAGGTGCATATGAGCTTGTACACACACGCCAGCAAATGCCAGCATGTAGCCATTTACCCATGCACGTGGTCCTGTCCCAAACATCCAGTTCTAATGATAAGTTCAGTGAACTGGCCTGCTACTTCATGAATATATGTTTTGAAATGAATAACATTGCTTTCTGTATTTGGAAACTGTCCCTATCTTACAGCAAGAGGTATTATGTGGCTCATGAATGCTTCTACCAGCAGTTAACATAATCCTATGTTATAGTTGATTCTCCATTACACAAGATAAGTGGGGAGCTGAAACACCCTGGAAAGCCCAGATAATACTGTCCTAAGGAGAGACAGCTGTGTGACCATTATGCAGAGCCAACTCATGCACAATTTGGATAGCTTTGTGCTGGAGCTACTAATTCAGTGCTGACTTCTGCAGAGCAGATACGAGGCCAGGGGTATTTGCTCAGCTAGAGCATCCATCTGTGCTGTTCTTCATTGTGGCTAAGATGATTTCCAAGGACCTACAGATTTAGGAAGCATTGCCTGAGAGGCTCATGTGGAGACATCTCAACTTGGGCCTGGTTTGGCTTGTTAGCTCCAGGTGTCCTTCTGCAACTGGGTCTGTCAGGGACTAATAGCTTGTACTCATGGTTGCTGTCATGTGTTCAGTGGAGCACCAGGGCTTGCAGCTCAGGTGGGTCTGGGGTGCCAGGGCAGAAAGTCACTTTGGGAGTCTCTGCATCTGTGCTACTGCTGATCTGAGATAGTTAAATTGTTCTGAAATACTGATTGAGTGAAAGAAGTGGCTAAGCACTAGCAGCTTTGGACTCAAAAAGCCCATTTTGTTACATGAGGTAAAGGAATTTGTCCATTAACTGTGTATAAGTAGCAGGTTTAAATACTTTTTTAGATTCAGCCGCTGGAAGGAGAGATGTGATCTTTTGCATTAAAGCAAGTATAGTAAATAAAAGATTGCACTTTGGACTTTTTGTAGCATGCCTTTATTTCCAGAGCAGCTGTGAACAGAACTTACTTGAAAAATAATGTGTGTGTTTGTGATGAAAATGTAAAACATTTTATTGCTATCTAAATTTTATATTAGATTTTATATTTTATATTAAGTTTTATTAAAGAAGTAGTAACTCTTCTTCTCTCTCTTTAAAAAAATGTTAAAAGAAAGATTTGGGTCAAAAAGTTGACACTGGAAACTAATTGGAACTTCTGTTGCCTCATCAGAATTGTGATTTCTTCCTTATTTATGTGGGCTAAATTCTCTACCTGGACTAGGTATTACTGATGACACAATGCAGTGTGCCTTCTGTGGAGGAAAGATGTCCAGTAGAAGACCCCAACAGTTTACATTTCCTTAAAATAAAATTTTGTGTTAGATCTCTTCCACAAGAACTGGTTTTGACCAGCTATACTTATAAAACACATGAAAAAAATTTCGATACTCCCAGGAAGAAGTTTGCTAGCTTTCCTTGACTGCAAGAAAAGCTGAATATGTTGTACTAAATAGTGCACAGTTGCAGGAAAGTGGTAGAGAGCCCTATTTTTAGGACCTCTCAAGCACCTCAGAGACTTGTTGACATTATGTCCTTGACAGTCCTTGACACTTGAGATATTCCCGGCACACACAGGCTGCTCTGGAGAGCATCCACTCAGTGGTAACTGCTGAGGATCCTAGCAGTATTGTTCAGCAGAACAAGGCAACAATTTCATTTCTGATAATTTCTCTGTGCACATGTTATGGATCATTCTGCTGTACTGGTTAATTGTGGCCTAGTGATGTAATTGAAATTCTAGAAACATAAATTAGTGTCATCCTCAAAAAGAAACAGAGAAAAATGACATGTTTTATTGGTTATTCTATTTAGATGTAATGTAATTTCAGATACTTGTAGGGTTATAACATTGAGGCCTAATATGATAGATTCTCTAAATGTCTAGATTGGGTGCTTGATAAAAATTAATATTGAGTCAGGCCTTTCTTACTACTATTGTGATCTGAAGCAAGAAAGATCCTCTCAGACTTACATCTGAAGATTCCCCAAAATACTGGTATTACTACTTCACCAATTGTGTAAACACTAATCAAACAGTATTTTACAATTTGAAAAGAATAAAAGAGAAATGTAAACATCTTCAATGTTGTGTGGTTTTCCACTTTTTCTTTTCTTACGATGGCATGTAGTCTGTGAGCTCTCAGTGTGTCAACTGGAATAGACTCCTGTGTAGTTAACATAAGAAACAGACGTTGTCAATTCTGCTTCAGACTCCAACTCATGTTAACGAAACAGAAAAAAAAACAGAAAAGAAGTGAACAAGTAGATGACGATGTGCATTCCTTTGGTTAGTTCCCCTAATTCCCTTTCTTCAGTACATTTGGTTGCGCTGTCTATCAAGCACAATAGAGAAGAGAAATAATTGGAAACAAGAGAAGAGGGGACTTGGGAGCATGGCACGCGAAGGTGACTGGGAGAGCCAAGGGCGAGCGAGCAAGCAAGTTCAGGATTTTCTTTGTGTGGTTTCTGTCAAGTGGAGTTCTGCTTAGCGCACTGCCACGCTCCTGACAGCTCCCAAGATTCTGCTAATTCTCATCCTAAATTGGTTTCTGCAGTCACAAATCCAAGAGGAAAAGTAAAGCTACTAATTGAACGTAAAGGTTTTCTGACTTGGCTCGCAGCTTACTCTGGGGTTGCTGAGTGCCTACTCACAGGCCGTAAGTAGTAATGAGGTTTTTGTTTACAAACAGTGCATTTGGCTTGGCTGAAACTGCCCATTTAAAACAAAAAAGTTGAAAATATAATGTCATGACTTATTTACAACATGAAATCGTATGTAATCCATGGAGGCAACACTGAGATTTTACTGCAGTAAGTTATGCTGCAGTCTAAACTTGCTGCACGTGCTTTATAGGCACGTTGTCAAGGGAAAATATGCAGAGTAGTCTTTAATCCTAAGAGCAGCAACTGCTTTCAACTTTTAAGATTTACTATCTTGAAGCCCTAGACAGTGTAGGTAGTATTTTCAGAGTTAAAACAGCTGGCTTGAAAGAATAAGATACACTTTAGAAGTGGGAGTAAGAAGAAAAACAAAGAAAAAAATTAGCAGTGGAAAAATAAGGCATTTGTTTGAATGGAAAGACAGTGATATTTTCACATGCTTACAATCTTTGTCATTTTTTCAGTTTTCAGGTCTACATTACCAAATCCTTCAAACCTCCTGTCACTCCCCTCTCCCACAGCCTGTTGTTTTCTGATGGACCCTCCTCACAGAGGCAAGGGTAGACCCAGGCCTGAGCAGTGGCAGGCAGAAACAGAGCTATTTAAAGAGGAGACTGAGGAGGCATTCCATAATGCTCTAAAAGAGTAGAAGATAGTATTTCCACCATGTTTGTGATGAATGGGATGAATTACAGCATGGATGTTTCAGAATGGACGTTTGGAAAACTTAATGGAGCATTGGATAATAGATGCCCTTGAAAAATTGTGGAGTTGCCATCATAGGATGTCTTTAAGAGTAAAGAGGGCAAGCATCTGTCAAAAATGGCATAGGTAGAGTCAACTGTGGCTGGAAAACTTGAATCTGTCAGTACAGAGAAGATTAAAAGTTTTTGAGCCAGGTTTATACAAAATAAATAAATAGGTTCTATCCTTTGAAAATCTTTCTCATGTACAGAAGTGACTGGGATATGAAGATGTAACTGAGGGAAACTTGTGCTTAAGAATAACATTATTGCAGTTTTTATTTGGCTTTGGTTTTACACTGTGGCTGTCTACAAAAAATGATTTAGATGATGCAGATAATTGCAAATTGAATTTTCTGCAAACTTTTGGCAAATCTGTTCATTCACCGTGAGTGGTTTTTGCTGCTGAAAGGTTTTTCTATGTGCAAAGGGAATTCGTGATGAAAGATTTCTGTGTGAAGGAGTTTCTGCAGAGGGGCTGCTCTGTTTTTCTGTTTTGGGAAAGCTCTGCACAGAAAGTGTCATCTGACAGTGAATTGACTGTGGATGCTGTATGCATTAGGATTTCAGCAGATAAATCATTCTGCATCAGGCAGGTAGTGTCATCTCCAGCGGACAGCAGAGCGCTCAGTGACGAATTGCATTTTGAAGTACTTTCAGTGCTCCTTCATGATTTCTTTTTCAGACAGTTGCCTCTATTTTCTTCTACTGTGATTTATAATTCCCATCACTACGCTTTTTTACTTACCATCATTCTCTTGATGTGTTGTTGTGTCTCCTTTTCCATGGCCCCAGTAGCCTCTGTGTCACTGGTGTACCAGATGCCGTGGTGCCTGCTGTCCATACATTTCCTCTGAATACTGCTTAATTCCAGCCTACCACCTGCAGTTCAAACCTCAACAGGACTGAACAAGGCTATGAAAAAAAATGTACTAGGTGAAGAAGACCTCTATAGTGAGTTCTGATGTTTTGAAGTTATAAAGGGCTCACTCAAAAGCTCATTGGTTAGTTGTCGGTAGCTCAGGAATGGAAGTACTAGCTGGGATAAAAATCAGTGATTATGTAGGTTCCTGCTCATGGTGGGTGTGCTTATGAATAAATATTTGGTTGTCTAATAAAGAAAAATATTTTACTTCTTGACTTGTGGACATATATTTGATTAAGGAGCCAATATGAAAGAAAAAATTAATTTTGAGTGAAAAAAACCCCAGATTTCTTGGAAGACAAATGTTTTGGAAGAATTATTACAAAGTACAGCAGATACTTAGAGGTGCTTCTGAAGTTGAAGTTGTAAAGAAAACCTGCATGTGCAACTAAGAAAAGAAGTGACAGGCGTGTGATTTTCTGCTAGCCTCTGGAGGAGGCCATATCAGTTGTGTGCTGCAGTATTACACTAATTTGTATGTAATGGAGGATATTCTTACTAAACCAGATGCTAAAATCATGAATCTGTGGAGAAGCTGAACTCCTACAGGTACCAGCTTAGGGTAGGAACACAATATAGATCACAGAATCACAGAATCACTCGGTT
>NW_010206908.1:0-720 GCF_000695765.1 Mesitornis unicolor
TAGCACCCAGTTTCCTGAGCAAGATGCTGTGCTATCTCCTCTGATTGTTGCTGAGGGATTGGTTAAGTGCTTTAGTACTGCCCAGTCTGGGATCATTTAGTTGGAAAAGACCTTTAAGATCATCGAGTCCATCTATGACCTGTCCACTACTAAACCATGTCCCTCAGCACCTCATCTACCCCTCTTTTAAATACCTCCAGGGATGGTGACTCCACCACTTCCCTGGGCAGCCTGTTCCAATGCTTAATAACCCTTTCAGTGAAGAAATTTTTCCTAATATCCAATCCAAACCTTCCCCGGCACAACGTGAGGCCATTTCATCTCAGTCTAACCACTTGTTACCTGGGAGAAGAGACCAACACCCATCTTGCTACAACCTCCTTTCAGGTAGTTGTAGAGAGCAATAAGGTCTCCCCTCAGCCTCCTTTTCTCCAGGCTAAACGATCCCAGTTCCCTCAGCCGCTCCTTATAAGACTTGAGCTCCAGCCCCCTCACCAGCTTTGTTGCCTTTCTCTGGACACCCTCCAGTGCCTCAATGTCCTTCCTGTGAGAGGGGGGATCCAGGGAGCTGTAATTTATCTGCTTATTAAGTGAATAGTATTTAGTATCAAATGTATTCAAAATTATCAAAAAATCAAATAACTGTGGATCACATATACAGCCTCAGCATCTTATTTGCATTCATTGCTATACAGTATCTGAGGGTTTCTGCTTCCCCCC
>NW_010206908.1:738-1034 GCF_000695765.1 Mesitornis unicolor
GGAAATGCACTGATTTTGTGGTGGCATGAAAATGCCTTAGCAATAGTAGCACTATTTCAATGTCTTCTTCCACATCAAATTTTCTTTTGGGGCGGGGGAAGATGTGAGACCGCTGTGCCTAGTTTTCCTTCGGTGACTCCGGCAGAGACACGCCTGGCTTTGCAGGGGTGGATACGGGACCCCTCTTGCTGCCCTTTCTTCCCTGGGTGTCCATTGTGGCAGGCTCATTCATGCATCCCTAAATTCAGCGCGTGCAGCAAAACGCTGACTTCCCGGGGGCAGGAAGGGCCTTCCTG
>NW_010206909.1:0-22993 GCF_000695765.1 Mesitornis unicolor
TTGGCCTCAGCCCATGGATTCAGCCTATCCCCTATCCCCTTGGGTTGTGTTCACTGCCCACATTATTTTGTCCTTGGCGCTTTCCCATCTGCAGGTATTTATGTGTTTATGTTGTGTGTAGTTAAATGATAAAGATTAAATAATATAGCACTTCACTCTGAGATTTAGTGCATGCTACTCTTTGTATCTATATATTGAAATAATATTGCTGTACTGGCAGTATGGAATTTTTTTACTGATGTGATCAGAAACACATATTTGTGCTTGAACTTTTATATTTTCACAGGTTTATATTTCAAAAAAATAAGCTTTTGCTCACACAAAAGGACCACAAACCTTGTCTGTTCAAGTTTCAATTAGCAAGTGAGCTTTGACTAAATAACAAACAAAGAATTCCAGCCTTTGTAGCAGGACTGGCTTACAGCTAAGCCTGCTGGTTTTAGCTGGGGCTTCTTCTCTGTCGATTCACCAAACAGCAGCCACAGTTGGGCAGGTAGAACCTAACCCTGCTCTCATCCTGGTCTTCTTGTGTTCCTCCAGCTGCAACTTCCAATCCAAGCAGAGCCTGGCCTGGGACTGCTGCAGTGGGTAACCTTTGTGGCATGCGTATGAAGATGTTTTCTGTTGTGCTAGTGCACCATTGCATGGTATAGTAGCATTTTGTTAATTTTGCTTTATTCATTTTTTTTTAAATTTTTTTTTTACCTCTGTAGTGATGTTCAACTCTCTCCCTATAACACAAAGCCATTTGTTTGGGCTGAGCACTAGATTTCAGTCTTTCACTTTAATCTGCTGCAGTGTCTGCTTTTTCTAAATATAGCTGTTTCATGTACCCTCTTCACACCACACATGCTTTTATCTTCTCACCCGTACTAGTAGCAGCCAGGAATAAAAAAAAGAAGTGTCAGTCTCAACATCAGTGATTGGTACGACTTGTACAGGTTGCCACCACGCTTCTCATCACAAGCCTGAAGACATCAGTACAGGTAATGAAGAATTCTCCATAGCCCATGCACAAAGCTGACCTGCATACAAGGAGGAGCTTGGGCATTTGTGGTGGCAGGCCTAGCATAAGTCAGTAGAAAAAATAAAATAGAAATGTACTCTGCACTCCCAAATTCATTTTAAAATCCTGGTCTCCTGAAGGCAGACACCTCCATTTGTTCTGAGCAAGACACTGCTAGCTAGATGAATACATGCCATTAAACCTGGCATGCAATGTTTAACATCACTACAATTTCAGAACAAATTCAGCTGCAGTACTTTTCCTCCTCCGCCTCTTTTGCACTTTCCCTTGGGCATTAATTAAATACAGCATTCACAAGCATAGCCCCCTTAGGAATGATTGTTCTTTACATATTACAAGTCTCAAGCTGTGAATGCATGGGATAGTTATATTAATTTCTAATCACCATTTTTAACAGGGAGCAGCTGGGCTGCATCTAGCCAGCAATAGATATCTGTAGGAATTTAAATACTTCTGTCCATTAGCATGCAAATGCAGGACCAGATAGAATCTTATTGCTAGGATAGTGAATTTCATTTTTTAGAGAATATATGAGTAACCATAAAAGAAGTCAAAATTAGGCCATGCTTCTCCTAGAGACTATCGTTTATCATTTATACTTAAAAACTAATACTTCAGATGTTCATGCAAATGCGTGTGAGAAGTTCATACGGTATAAAAAGATAAATCCAAATGTGTCTGAAAAGCATATAAAAGGTGGGAAACCCTTCAGAAATATATAATATTGCTGTCAGAATGTGACTAGATTACAAATCCCAAAGAAAGAAAACCTCTACTTCTGTAAAAAGGAAACAATATCTGCAATATAGTTTGAATTTTGTGTTTTATATTTTTCTTTTCAAACTGAATTGCCTTGCTTGTGCTTTCTTCATTATTTTGCCTTCATTGGTGCCTGAAAGCACATTATTTATTTAGGAAAAAGCATGCTCCTTTATGTGAGTAAATTCTGCTACAATCAGTCTCTGACCTAGATTCCCACAGTTCATAGAAATGATGCTTCTGAAGTTGTTAAAATACTCCATTTCTTAAGAGACTGAGTTCTTGGAATGTGGTATTTAGTGTGTGAATCAGAATTAGACAAAACTCATATTATTCTACTCTCAACAGCCATTTTTAGCATGTTCAATAATTACTTCACAGCTGGCTTTAATGTGCGTTGGAAGGGAGCCAGGTTCGTGCAATATTTAAATATATGCTTAGCTAGAAAATAAAAAGCATTATTGCAATCCGATTTTTAAACTGGTAGTCATGAGACAGACCGACCATGATTTTTAGTGCAGTAGTAGAGAGCTCAATCAAATATACATCCCTTATTGGAAGTAACATGGTGCAGTTTAAGTATTAAGAAAGATCTAACAGCTGGAACTGAAATCTCAGGGCTAATTTGTAGCAGTGGTTCTTTCTGAGATCTTCAGAAAAAGAATACATGATATAATTTGAAGAGGAAAATAGGAGCATTATTTACCAACATCCAGTCTCAATAACTAGCAGGAAAGATTAATTAGAGTAATATTCTAGTGCAAGGTAACAATTCCTGTTGATTTTCCAGTGTTATGATCAAATTAGGAATGAAAGAGGTGCATGCTCAGGCTCAGAGATTAGGTGTGTATGAGGTCCCAGATCAGGACAGAAGCTATTCTTGCAGTCTAAAGGAGCTAAGACCAAACAGTACAAAGAGTAGGAAATGTGACCATCCAAAGGAAGGCCAGATGGCAGCATTTTGGGGTATCTATGCCTACCATGGCTAGAACTAAGAGTTTAGGCTGAAAATGGAATGATGACTGAGGAAAAGAACAAATTCAGATCTGCAAACTAGGAGTCATTTTCAATATGGAAATGGCAGAAAGCAAGCTGTAGATTCACAAAAAGGAGAAATAGGAAAGCAGAAGTCTGGTTCTCAAAGTCTTGAGAGTTGACTCAAAGGCCAACATGAGTTGAATCAGTTCTTGTAGTCTAGAGAAGTCTACTCTTTCTTCAGCACCATGACTAACAGGAGCAAGTGCAAGTGTAAAGCACCCCTAGCTATCTGTGTCGTACGGTTCAAGAAGGACACCTCAATTCTATCAAGTTTTTAGCTAATGTAAAAGTTTGAATACATAGGTTTCATTTTGTGAATAAGACTTAAGAGGTTGTATTGGCTTGGTTGTGATGCTGGGATTTCTAATTGAGAGAACAGCATTAGATTTGCCATCTGAAGATCGTGTTAGATTGTTGTAGTGTTTTGAAAGTTCAGAAAATATCTCTACCCAAATATAATCCTGTTTTTATTTGCACTTGGCCTGACAGATGCAATGTTCACATAGAGGAGGACCCAACTACAGAGAGTTTACTACCATGTGCAGCAACTACAGATGTATTAGAAACATCTGCTTGTGTAAACACAGATGTTATTTGCAGAAGTTTCCAGTTAGCTGCTAGATAATGAGTTAGACTTTTTTTTTCCACTTAAAAGCTCCACAAGGTTCTATCTATGCTATTGTGAAAGGCATTAGAATAAAAACTCTTTACTCTGGTAATTTTGCCCCTCTCCTCCCAGTTTTTCCCATAATGCTCTTTGCAATAAGCCATAATTCTCTTCTGTGGGATGACGTGCATAGTAATTAAAAAGGATAACTGGCATCCTTTTGTTTAAATGAGATTTCTTTGAAATGTGGGTTTATTGAATGTGATATGTCACAGAGACACAGTGGCTTCAGCAAAATTTTCACTAAGAAGAATCTTTTTTAGTCATGAGCCTTCTGGTAGCTTTTAATGTTTGAGAAAATAGCAAAAACAGTGTATGAGCGAAGAAGCAAAGGAAAAAGGGACAAATTTGTTAATTCAATTCTTCATAGATATTTGCCTTTCATTCTATTACAGATCAAAACAACATTAAAAACAGCAAAACCTCAAAACTTGCCATAAAACTGAATATTTCTCTTCCACAGAGGTTTAGTGTTAAGCATACTTTAAATAGCTGACTTGTTCACCTTTCTGCTGAGAGTAAGAAGAAGAGATTGCTATCAGGGAACTTTAAAGGAATTGTCATATCTGGGATCAAATTGCGTAGGATCAAACTACTAAGGGAATACAAAATATGGTCTCTGAAATCAGAATCCATGAAATGAATAAGGAGACTGAGCATGAATTTTATTTAGCACAAATACACAACTTGCTCTTAATGATTGACTGAAGAAATTTTCAAAATGACTGGTCAAATATGTATTAAAAAGTTCCACTTTATTGATAGTATGACAAGACAAGTATGATAGACAAGAATCTGGTGGTAGAAACACATGACAATTAAAAGCTTATACTAAACGATGTATATCAACCATAGTTGAATATTTTTCAATTTTAAAAACTGTAATCATTTATTGACACAATGGCTATCAACTGTTTTATTTTATCTGGCAATTTATTTACAGCATTCAGTTTACAGCGACTTAGAACCCAGTTCTTCCAATAACAAAAAGCAAATAAGACCTTTACTGATCTGTGGTAGGAACTGCATAATTCTGCTGGCACTATAGATACACTGAATCCAGAAGAGTTAGGCGATGACAGAGAGATATTCCTGTTGTAGTGGTTAGGAAGGTAGTTTAAAATTAAAGCAACTTGATATGAAATAAATATTTGTTAGCTTTGTGGAAATTAGTATAAGACTCACAGAGTGACGGCAGGATGTTCTTGTCTCATGCACACATGCTTTTTTTACTTACACAACTGATTGAAGTTAAATATTTAAGTGCCTTAGCAGTAGTTAAACATGTATTCATTTACAGGTGTCTTTAGTTTTTTGCTCTAAAAGAAGACATCCTAACACAAGGGAGTTCTTAAGTGTGATTCACTGGAATTTTCAGCCTATTTCAGATCACTGTTTTTGCCAGCACTCTTTACCTTTCACTATTACTTATTCATCTATGCCTAACCTTCTTTTCTTATTTAAACTGATGATTTTATATATTTTGAAAGGCACTGCATGTATTCTTCAAGTATTTCTCTTTTTTTTTCCGTTGCATTTAGTCTGAGCTCATTTCAACTGGCTGATATTTACTGACCCAGACAAACAAAACCTAATAGAAAATTATATTTATGATGTAATTTTTATGAAGTCAATTTACTTAAAGTACAGAAGAATTCTTATCCATAGCTTAGTGGGACTAACTTTTCAATGCTCTGAATCAGGGTATGGTAAACAGCACTTTGTATTTATTCTGGTTCAGCCAGGTTGGTAATGTCTTTTCTTCTTTGATGCTCAGAAAAAAGATTATTCCATGTGTAATGAGTCTCCTTACATTCATACACAGCACCTCTGAATAGATACCAGCTGCATTGCTTTAAAAGGGATAAATAGTAGTCTATCTAGGATGCAAAAAAATGCAATCATTTCCAAAAAGGACACATGAAGTTACTAATTATTAATCTCTTTGACAATGTAATTAATCTTAGTATTGCTGTTCAGTCTTTCAAAGTAACTAGTGTATTACTTTTTCCAGTTTGTTCAGTGTATATTCTTGTAGATGACTCTCTAAACTGTGATTGAATGCGTTGAGTTCCAAAGTCAGAAGCTGATAATAAATCACTCTAATGAGGCTCTTTCCATTTGTCATGCAACATGACTATAAATGGAAAAAAATATTACACTACATTCATATTTTGTTAGGTAGATATTGGTTTTTTAAGTATTCTTCTGACATCATGGGCATGATTTCCATGCACAAGGGTTAGGTGTTTTGCTCCTGATTTTTATCTGCCTCTCTTGGGTTCCTTAGAGTGTCACACATATCACAGGAAGATGAAAATCTTTTCCCATGTCCAGATGCACTGCTATGTTTTGCAAATGCTCAATCCAGTTAGGGCACTTGAGGTCCTTATAGACTCATGGCAACTGTTTGACCAATTACTGGTCAAAAAAGCACAGGTCATCTGTTATTGAAAAAAGCTCTGATGATGTCTTTTGAAGCCCTCTTCTGGGTAAGTACAGCCATTCTTTTCAAGATGGTACCAGTAACTTAAACTTCTGAGATAACTTTCATCTTTTAGCTATACTTTCTAGTTATATTTTAGTAAATTATCATGGCCCTGTGTGATTAGATCACTAAACAATCTGGTAATCAACATTTGGAAGGTGAAGAAGAGAACAAAACAATTCCTAACTGAAGGTATCTAGTGTTGACACAGTAATTTGATTTATAATCATATTAAAAAAATAGTCATTGATCAAAATCTAGTACTATCTACTACACAAAACTGTCCTGATCAAAGACACTGTCTTCAGTACTTCCAAGGGTTTTTTGAAGGAGAAGTTGGATCTTTTTTTCTCTTACATAAGATTAAACTTTTAGCGTAAGTTTTGTGTGCAGTCTAAGGGTCTTATGTCCTGACTTCTCTTGTGCACTACCTCTTACTCAGTATAGACTGAATTAGACTCCCATCTTCAGGTAGTTCAAAATGCCAGTCTACTTCACCTACCCGTTAGGCTTCCAAACAAATGTGTATTCTTGCCATGTTATCTCAGAAGGAACTCTGCACAAAAATTCTCAGTGGTATCTTGATGTCTCTGAAAACACACCTTATATCTGTATTTTGCACGTTTTACAGGGGCCAACAAGTGACTGGTGTACCCATGCAAAGCATATACATAGAAAGTGAAATGACTCTTATGTTTCTGTTCAGAAATGAGGAAATTAACAAACCACTAAGTAAACAACCAAATTATCTGAGTACATCATAAATGGCCAAGCAAAGTTTTTGCATGCATATTGGGACATCTAGGTAAATGCACATTATGAAGAGCTTCTGAACCTGCATGTTATTTATGTGGTAGATATAAATGATCGCTTGAGAGCCATTATGGTCTATTATGTAAATAAGCATTTAGGGACTTTAGAAAATTTGTAATTATGAAAGCACGGTAGCTCTAAATTGATTTTCCATAAATGTTTTATGAGGCATTTGTTAATAGCACCGTTAAGGTAAATCTCTTAATTAAAACACTCTACCTTTATGTCACTAACGGATTTTAAACACCTAGTTTGGGATTCTGATACAGCATTTTCTTTAACTGGTTATTCAGTGGAAAAAAAAAGATGTCAGAACATAGCTCTAACATCAAGATTATTTGACTATTAACAACATGAGCTTGAAAGGTCCAGTAGTTTTCTCTTCTTTTCCCATTTCTCTAGGGGAATATGTGAACATATTTATTTTGTACTGAAAACTTAAGTGGTTTATTTGGGAACAGTGGCAAGCAAGAGAGACATGTTTTACATTTTCACTTATGCCTTCTTTACTTCAGGATAATCTCCTTCAGGAAGAGAGGTCTGAACTGGAGTTTCTCCCTGGAAAAGACATTCCTGTAAGCCACAGCCTGGTCTGTGATGTCTTACGTACACCAGCTGTCTTGGAAGGTGGCACGCAATAGTTTGGTTTCTGATGTGGCTGGCGAATAGAATTTAAATTGGGCTTTCTAAATTCTCTCAGAGAAAAATAAGTTTGATCTTTCTTACGTCTGTGCAAAGTAATATTAAAATATTGAACGAATCCTTGAAATATATTGTCTTCTTACTTTCCTTCTTTCATCCCTGACTTAATTTTGAGAGGATAACCCTTCTACCTTTGCTGGTGCATTATGCAAGGGTCAGGATACCAGTTTCAGTGCAGTCAGATTTTTCTATTCCTCCAGTATATGGAAATGTTTCAGTAGGAAGGAAATAGTATTTTATTGAGAAGATATATTATTTATTATTCTAGAACTTTTAAATTTAAGGTGGATGTGTCAGAAAGCAATCATAACGTCATAAGTTCCTTAGAAAGGGCTCAGCTCTTCAGAAGTGGGTAAGAGAGGCCCAGACGTAGAGACATCACAAGAAATCACTAAACGGATCAACATATAAATGTTCAAAAAAGTTGATCTGATCACATCAAAGAGATGCTGCATTAAATCCTCTGCTATAATGGAAGTTTGCTTTTTGTTCAAATCTAGAAGATGGTCATTCATAATCTGTTTTATGTGCTTTACTCAGCTTCTTCCGTGACACTTAAATTTGGGGATTTTCTGAACAAGGTGACACTTTGTGTCTTTCTCTCATTCTCTTAGGTTTTAAAGTAGTAGAAAATCATTCTCTTCTTGACCGCTGAGGGCTTATTTGCAGCATAAGCAATAAATGACTTCTCTGTCCATCACTTTTTCATCCTTTTATGTGCAGACAAGAAGGAGACAAGAGATGTAAAAAAGCCCATAGCTGGAAGTCAGACCTCTCGGAAATACCTGCAGGAGTTGCCTCTGGATTTTACGTTAAGAGAAGAACTGGGGAAAGAAAATTAGGAGGAAGGGAGCAAAAGACACACACAAGGACATAGACAGAAGACTGGGTCACCTGTCTATTAATGAATGCTGTAGATATCCAGACAAACACGCTTTAAAATGTAAAATTGAGGTTAGCTGATATAACCATCGTTTTCATTGTGTGGGGTTTGTGTAAAAGCTTGTTTTCACTGAATTCCTTCCTGAAACGACAGCAAGACCCACAAAGTTCTCCCATTGATTACATTTATTTGTAAATAAACTGTGATTTTTGACTGTGATTTTTTTGGCCTTTTATTGAAGCTGGTTGTCTAAGGAAACAAGGCTTCAGAAATCGTTCTGGCATCTGCCCCTTAGTAAATTTTTTTCTGCTTTGTCACCTTCACTCAAAGTTGTCAGGTACAGCAGAGGTTTTAAAGTGATTAATTCCCTACAGACTTTGAGAAAGCAGACACAGAGCTGAGGAAGAAGGTCTGTATCGCAGTAAAGGGAGGCAGAAGCATGAGCTCAGCTGTGGTTTCAGACAGTAAAGACAGTCTTTCCTCACTGGAAGGACCTGCTGTTCATGGAACTACCTTTAAAGTGTTTCTATTATGGTTTTTGTCATCATATTCATGCTTTTAGAAACTACATCCTTTCTGGGCCAAAACCTGCAACCTCTGATTAAGTCTTACATCTGTAGAAAAGGCAATTAATACAGATTTTTTGAAAAACAAGGGAAGTAGGGAATGTTGGATACTGTGTTCTCCAACTGGAATCGTATGGTTTTGGATGAGGAGTACAGTGACATTACGTATTTTAGACTAAACATCTATAGCACTGTAAGTAAAGAAGAGAGGATGTTTTCAGCAAATAGCATGCCAAAATGATAATTCTTCTCGTATTTTAGCTTAAATTGCTGTAATTTAATCACACTTTGCCCAAGATGCAAAGCTTATCTGTCACTCATTTTTACAGCTTACATACTTTTCGAAAATAAGCAGAAACATTGCTAGAATTCTAATGACTGCTTTGCTGCCGTGTGTCACGACAACTGTAAACTGCCCTACATATTAAATCTGCTCTTTGGCATTGCTTAACCAACACGCTTGAGACCCGCTCTTGTACTTGTACTAATTTCCTTGAATTAATATGTAAGACTATCGTTCACACTCAGGCTTCTCAGAACAAACAGCTTCCAGGAAATGCAATAGAAACGAGTCAACAAAAGCAGATGGGCATCCTGGGAATCCGGAGTGATAAAAATAATATAACAGAACACATTAGCAGTGCATATAGCTGGTTCATGCAGCTTTGCGATCTTATTACTATTACTTTCATCTTCTCTCTGCTTTTCCCTCTTCTCTTTAAAGTCGCATTTGGTATGGAATTGGTATATTGCATTACCCCTCCCCTCAGGGCATGGAAAATAAAGGAACCTCAAGTGTGTAAAGAGCAAAGCTAGTTTAAAACATTGGAGCTAAATCTAAACAGAAAGTCAGTGGCTGCAAAACTCAGCAAGCACATCCCTTCCAGCATCTGAAGAGCGGAATCAGCCACCCATGATTTCTACTTGAGGAGAAACTTAGAGATTTGAGAATAAAATTTGAGTATTTGCTTCGGTCAGTACTGAAGAAATTTATGTTACATATTCCTTGTGGCAGAGACTGGAAGAGGGCTTCCCTCCCAGCCACAAGACCATGTAACTCCATTGAGTTGGCTGGTATCACAGAATTTGAGGAGTTGGAAGGGACCTCGAAAGCTCATCCAGTCCAACCCCTGCCAGAGCAGGATCACCAGACCAGGTCACACAGGAACACGGCCAGGTGGGTTTTGAATGTCTCCAGAGAAGGAATCTCCACAACCTCTCTGGGCAGCCTGGACCATGCTCTGCCACCCTCACAGTAAAAAAGTTTTTCCTCATGTTCAGATTGAACCTCCTATGCTCCAGCTTGGGACCATTGCCCCTTGTCCTGTCATTGGACATCACTGAGAAGAGCCTGGCTCCTTCGTCCTGACGCTCACCCTTTCCAAATTGATCCCCATGAATGAGGTCACCCCTCAGTCTCCTCTGCTCCAAGCTAAAGAGACCCAGCTCTCTCAGCTGCTCCTCATCAGGGAGATGCTCCACTCCCTCATCATCTTTGTGGCTCTGCGCTGACCTCTTTCAACCAGAGTCAGGATGCTCTTCTGGGAAGTGGCCCAAATGACAGTGCTAAAGAAAATGAAATAATTAAAAAAAAATTAAAAAGAAAGTAAATGGAGACTTCTCTTCAGAGTATGGTTAGTGAATATTTAGTGAATCAGGTCTTAGAAGCCAAAAAATAAATGCAGAACTGTGTTACTGAATCCAGCTGACGGAAGATGAAGAGTCTTTCTATTTGAATGTGAGCAATGCTGGGCATGCTCTCAAGCAGATTTTTAGGAATAAAATAAGGATTTCTGATGAAAATATAGATATCTGGCTCTTTCTGCTTAAAGTCCTAAAACCTATAAACAAAGAGAGATGAGTAAAGTAATGTATTTATGATTCCAATTTGGATGCCTACTTTCCATTTTAAGAACCCAAGAAAGAAAAAAAAATAAACAAAATAAATAAACAAAACCCAATATATATAAAATATATTCTGTGATTTGGGAAACAGTGTACTGTGTTCTGTTTTTTGATCAAAATGTTTTTAAACAATTTGAAGTCCTACCTATACAGTAGGTTAGCATAGTACTTTAAATATATCTATAATATATAATCTCTCTGCATAAAATACATAGCAATCTTATGATAATGAAGATTCCATAGTTTATTAAAAACAGGGTAAACCCAGTAAAATGTATCTTCCTTTATATCCAAGAAAGATAATTAAGAATGATACCAAGGAAAGCAAGTCTGCATTATGCTATCAAATTAGTGCAATACATGTAATATCCCATTTAAGTTTTATCAGACAAGATAAGCTTTTGTTCATTTTCATGATAGCAAAACAATAAATATATATAAATTCGTATTGGTACTTGGGAATTTGTTTGAGTAGACTGTTACTGTGGAACTGGAGATCAAAAATGCTTAAAAACTAAAGGACTACATAATCATATCTGTGACAAGAAATAGGAAGTGCACTGAGAAGTGTTTTATTTGAATATTTATATTCATTTTATACACAGACAGAATTTGAAGTAGTAATGTGTCTTCAATTTTTCTTCCCGTGTCTGTGTGCATACTCATTTTCATATCTGGAAAATTGATAAAGACAATGAGAAAATTAAATTTTCTTAGAAAACTGTATTAGGAGTAGCATTGTAGGAACATTTTGACACAGGGTCCTGCCTAGATAATTACTCATCTGATTTTCTTGTTGACTTTCCTGCAGTGCTGGCATAGCTAAAATTCCCTTTAGGATCGCAATGCAGTCTAAATGCACAACAACAGCAAGACTACTCTGACTAATATCACTGCAGAGAGATCTAGTTTTCGCTCAGATAATCAAGTTCAGATTAGTCCAAGAAAGGAGTAGACAAAGAATGAGGGAATTCCTATTCTCATCTCAGTCATTTTTGTTGAGCCCAAGACACTGGGGAGGGTAAGATTCAAGACACATTGAATCGGGGAGGTGGAGCAAGAGGAACCTCTACGGACTGATAGAGTAAAGCCAACAGCCTGGCAAAGAAATCCTACCTTACAGGCCTGTTCTGAGAACATTCCTATGTATTATCCTATATGTCCTGCAGCAAAATATATAAATTGCCCTCATAATAAGGGCTAGAAATGATGAAGGCAGTAGAGAAACCTAATTTCTGGATTTTGATAAAATTTAGACGTCAGACATTTTTAACCTAGTCAAACCAGTCAATACTGAGATGCTTTAGTATATACTGAAAAACAGAACTGTAGATTTGAGGTATTTTCATTAAGAAATCGAGAATTTAGAGATTTCTAGAGTTAGGCAACAGCTTGCAAAGGTATTTTTATGGTGCAGCTTTTTCTTCCCATGTACCTATGTTTTGCCTACACTTCAGCGTTAGCCTCTTGAATCTTTCTGGATATGACCACTGAACATATCTTTTCTTTTTAAATGACAGAGAAGTATGTTATTTTTTCAATGAGGGTAGAAACAAGAGAAGAGTTTCCTGTTAGTCTGTTGTCTCTTAATTCTTGATGTCTTTGTGTGTTTCTCTCCATGTTGAACAGAGAAATAGTGGAAATTAAAAAATATAGATTTAATCACTGAAGCCTATGATATAGCTCTCTGATCTAAAGGGTTCAAAGTGAAATACTATAAGTCTGTGGGCTATCATCAATAAGGCTATAATTTCTCATTGATCCAAAAGGATCAGGATATCTAATAAAAAAAGGCATATAGTACATAAATTCTTGCCATGCTCAGATAAAGCCTTTTGGAAAGAATTAAAAAATTTTAAAAAAATTGAAAGGCTGAGGAAAATCTGGTTGTTCCACAAAGTATGAACAGATACACTATATTCTCCAAGAAAGTGGTGTTATTTGAGAAGACTCTTTGAAAGTTTACTTTAGAAAGTGTTAGACATACTGAACATACACTGAAGGTGTGAAGGGGGATTCTGAATTTGCAGACAAATAAGTTACAGAATATAAGTTACAGAATATTTCACATGATGAAAATGGAAGACCATATAACTGAACTGTAATTACCCAACATCAGAAACTTGGTTTTCATTAGAAACAGCTTTATCTGAGCATCTGAGGGTAGTAAATTTGCTTATACAAGTACTGATATTAATAAATTGGTCATAATTCAAAAGGTGAGGGGTTTCTTGGACACATATTTGTGTATGAAATTTGCACAACATTCGCTGTTTAGTTCTATTCAATTTATGGTACAGGAAAGAATGCTAGAAATGAAATGCATGTTCTCTAATAGTAATTCCTACTTCATTCTTTAACTTCTTTAATCTTTCAATTTTTCCCTGTCTGCCACTCACTGCTATGCCCATGACGCTCAGCTTTTCTTTCTCAGTTTAAATCTATTTTTATCTTATTGATGAGTCACTCGTCAGACTGTAGTTTAACACATCCTGTGTTTCTCTGGATGGTCTCACATGCTTTTTATATAAAGGGAGAGGAGGACTATGTAATCGCATCGTGACTCTATTCTGTTTCACTCTAAAAGGAAATTAAGGTGGTGTTTATTTATAGTGTGAAATATTCTTGATTTTTCCTATCAAAACTTCCATCAGGTTCCTATGAGTGTATTTGCCCAGCTCTTCTACTACGTTTTCCCTCACTCATAGCCTGTATGAATTCTGGTGTTTATTTGGTTATGTTGCTTGTCAGTTCAGCTGCAGCTGAAATCATTAAATTCTCGTATAATTATTGTAGTGCCATTCAAACAGCTAGAGTAAAGGTTGTGTCAGCAATTCCGTTATAAATCCTTAATTTAAATGGTCTGCAATAACTCAACCATAGAATATGTTTTGAGCTCAACCCTGGCTTGTTAGGTTTCATGCCAGGAGCAACTTCCTTTTCAAATCAAACCAAAAAAAGAAGAAAATAGTGCTCTCTGATCATTTCAAGAATGAATTTAGTGCTTGTGAAAAGGCTAAGTTTACTGCCCTAGGAACTGAGCTATGGTAAAAGTCTGCAGTGACACAAGAGGCACATTACAGTATTCCTCTGTTTTGCTTCACTTTGATTTACAAGATCCTGACCCCATAAGTTAAGGGAATTGTTTGGGCCCTATGTAAACTGACTTCTGCTTTAAGGTGGATGACAAGAGAGCCATTTGATGACAACTTTGGTAGTGTATTAAGAGACAAATTAAATGCATCCATGACAGCCTGCACAGGGGAGTGGTACCACCAAGATGCCCTTCATATGCTTTCTGGTACCAAGGGACCATTCAGGATAACATGGGCTGAATCTGAACCATCGCTTGGAGGTGAAAGGCCCTCATCATGTAATTCATAAATAATCTGATTATCAGATAATTAACAGATTATCTGATTATGGCTGTTTCATAGCATCATAGAATCATTTGGTTGGAAAATATTTTTAAGAGCATCGAGTCCAACCATAAATTCATTCATACAAATCTGTGCTCGTGTCAATTCTCATGAAGATGCTACTTCCGGATTTTTTTTCCTTTTTGCTATTTTTTTCCTTATAATCCAATTGAGCAGCCTTCAAAAGTAGTCTTATCTTACTTAAGTTTGTTGCACTGTATTTTTCTTTTCTTCTTCATCTTAGTTTTACATAGTGCATTTGGATTTTAACAGTATAAAAGAGTGCATCACTTCAAAGGAAAAAAAATCAGTTCTTAAAGTTATTAGCATCAATTAAAAATATTTTTAAAGTCTGTTAAAGAAGATATTTCATAAAGTGTCTCCCTTCTGAAATATGACTGACTAAGCTCTAATTCTTCCTGGAAGAAGGTTGTGCCATAAGTGAGTCCTTGCAGAAACGTAGAACTAGACCTCATTAGAATCTAAAACTGAAACTCATGATTTTCCCTTAGTGCATACTCAAATACCTGAAAAGATACCCAAAGCTGTTATATTTCATGAAAGGCTTCGGATCAGCAATTTTCCACACAGTTTCATATTAGTTAGCCTGACTGTGTTTTCAGTGAGTGTTTTATCTCCATCTATATTATCTAGAAAGTAATACAATCATATTTAGGATGCCATAGAAAATGAAGAATGTTACAGTGATGCTATCTACTATACGTACAGGAGGAAGACAGATAAACTAACAGTTCAGTGGTTATCAATTTCTTCCTTACAGGGATCTTGTACTATAACATGAAAAATTTTTGACATCCCAACCCAGAGAAGACAAACCACCACAGAGCCACCACAGTCACAGAGATGACAAGCAGTGTCCCTCTGGGACCAAAGATGGCTTCGTTACAGCTGCAGAGTGCACTGCTTGTGTAGAGCGAGGCTTTCCTTTCAGGGCTCAAGACAGCATTTCATCTCAGCACCAAGCTGTGTGGGCTGTGCCTTCTAAAAACACGTTCATGAGTCTCTAAAATTCAAGTGTCTTGCACTCAAATGTATCCAAAAGAAAGCACAGGTAGCTGCAATCTAGGAAAACCCTTCTAGATTTAAAATTATGCTCCCATTTTATGGTAAGTTGGCCAAGTAAATGACAAGATCTGTATAAAACTGTAGGGGAAAGGGACCTGGGTGTCCTGGTGGACAGCAGGATGACCATGAGCCAGCACTGTGCCCTTGTGGTCAAGAAGGCCAATGGCATCCTGGGGTGTATCAGGAGGGGGGTGGTTGTAGGTCAGAGAGGTTCTCCTCCCCCTCTACTCTGCCCTGGTGAGACCGCATCTGGAATATTGGGTTCAGTTCTGGGCCCCTCAAGTTCAAGGACAGGGAACTGCTGGAGAGAGTCCAGCGTAGGGCTACAAAGATGATCAAGGGAGTGGAGCATCTCCCTTATGCGGAAAGGCTGAGGGAGCTGGGGCTCTTTAGTTTGCAGAAGAGGAGACTGAGGGGAGACCTCATTCATGTTTATAAATATTTAAAGGGTGAGTGCCACGAGGATGGAGCCAGGCTCTTCTCGGTGACAAACAATGATAGGACAAGGGGTAATGGACACAAACTGGAACACAGGAGGTTCCACCTAAATTTGAGAAGAAACTTCTTCTCAGTGAGGGTGACAGAGCACTGGCCCAGGCTGCCTAGAGAGGTTGTGGAGTCTCCTTCTCTGGAGACATTCAAAACCCGCCTGGACGCCTTCCTGTGCAACCTCATCTGGGTGTTCCTGCTCCGGCAGGGGGATTGGACTGGATGAGCTTTTGAGGTCCCTTCCAATCCCTAACGTTCTGTGATTCTGTGAAAACACTGTGCTGAAGTTCTAATTCTTATTCTCTCATTTTCAAAATTTGTCCTTCGAATGCTTTCCTACACCACCAGCTACTATAGTAAAAGACGGGCAACACTGAAATCACTCATGAGATTCTCCCACTTTGCAGCAACTCTTCCAGCCTTAGGAGTTTTGCAGTGATGCAGTTATTCACTCGGGCTGGGCAGCTGGCTGATTGCACTGACTGAGCAGTTTTGGTGCTCATCCTAGTGATACAGAGCAAGGTAATGAGTGGCAGCTTATTGACACGGACAGTGCAGGTTTTATTTGTTCTGCAGATCCTGGGGTCATTGATTTTGATGAGGGATTCTGTAACCATAGGGGAGTCATTCCTTCCTTTCACAAGGGGTGAAGAGTATCATCACATTATGACACGGTGCATGATTAAACAGCAGCTTGTGCTTTAACGTATTAACTCTTGTGACTCACTGCTTCAGGGAACAGTTGCCTTTAAAATCACAGTAAAAACCTGAATATAATCAAGTTTCTGTTCCTTCCTGCTGGCAAGCAAAAATGAGGAAAAAGTCACGGCACTTGAAAACAAACCGAATAAAACATTGGGCTCAGATGACCTTTATAGTTAGCGGTGAATCAGTTGTTTATCGTGGGCGACCTGCAAATTCTTGCAGGGTTTCCCACTGCACACAAAGATGATCAGCTGGAGGACTTTTGCTGTGCCTCGTGAGCAGAGATGCTCTTCAGCTTCCATTACACAGAGCTCTTACGATTAATTTTTGAGAGTGATGGCTTTGATTTCAGTATAGACAAATAAATGCAAACAAAGCTATTTCTGTGTATAATCACAAGTATCTGGCTGCTTGTATAATTTTTTCAGTTCCACATTCACTCTTTAGTACTCAATCAGGCTTTGAGACATTGGCATATATAATATGATACCAGGTTGTGGGATTTCTTCCCTATCCATGTATTGGGCATAAAATTATCCTGGCCAAGCTATCCTGAGTTAATTTGTGTAATAGTCAGAATGCTCTTTAAGACATTAATTTAAAACAATGAAAGAAAACTTTACGCTGATCCAATCTATTTATTCTTCCCAACAACAGCCTTACTCCTTGTGAGAGGTTTTATTTAGATCCAAAATTGCTTCTCTCCCTCAGATGCTTAGTCTCTACATTCTGCAAAACAATCATTAGCAAACCCCTTTTACTGCTAATTTGATGCGATAAGAGGTAGCTGGAAGTTATCGTGGCCTAGATGTGTACCTGTGCCTTAGAGACACAGTCTCTATCATTAGCATCTGAGTCATTGCCAGTAATTACCCATTTCATCAGCACAGGTCTGTTTTGTTACCTGATGGAATTTTTTTCACCTTGTTTATATCAAGAGCTTTATCTGTGTCTTTTCAGGTGTCCTTCTCTTACAGACAGGCTGTTACTTAAAACTTCTTTCTTTTCTGGCAGTTATTCACCTCTCACTGGGACATTTGTTTATTGCATGTTAGCTTTGTATGGACTTTTGATCAGTCAAAAGGTTTGTATAAACAGTTTCAAGTTAAGTCTTTTTTTCTCTATAGTTGATGGAAGTAGGCTTGACATTATTTAGATAGTATGTCATGACTATTGTCAAATCTGATTTCAAAACCATTATATATTCCTGCAGGCAGAAATGCTTGAATATCATTAGCGATAGCCTGCATTCATTCTGGGCTTTCCCCTCCTTAATCCTACAATGTCCTGTTCATAAATTTAGATTATTGAACCTTCCTAGAATCCTAGAAAGGATCAATAACTGCAGAAATAGATTTCCCAGGACAACTGGAGATATTTTAGTTGTATTAAAAATGAGAAAAGCAGAGACTCAGTAGTGAGGGGATACTTCTCTTAACACATCATTGCAAACTTTGCTAGTGACACCACAGACAAACCGAGCCATGGTGGCTGCAACTTGTTTTAGTTCTTGTTGCCAATTTGAGAAAGGGCAGGATCAATAATGTAATTTGAGGCATTACTATCCAGATCCTCAGTAATACCCTGCTCCATAATTTATGTGCCTCTGATAGTTTTAAAGCAGTTGTTCATTTGACACCCATCTCTATACTTGTCCTTGTGTCTTCCCAGCGTTCTTGTAAAAAAATGTTTTGAAAACTGGTATTAGACCACAGGTAATAAGCTAGTCTGCCAAAACCCCTGCAGTCAAAATAGGCACTCCCCTGATTACATGCCTAAATTAAAATAACTCTGTGGCTAAAACAGTCACCTCAGTACTGGAGCAACTTCAACAACAGAAGAGAATCCTCTTACCCTACCTGCTCTTAGGGCCCAGGTCCCTCTGTCTGGAGGCAAAAACAGCCCACATCACCTGCTGCATGAGAGAGCATCCTTAGTGAGCTCTGTCTAACTGCTTTCAAATTGCTTCTCCATCTGTTAGCTGTGAGAAATCCCTTTAAAATAAAGTAAGGGGAAAAAGAAGTCTTGTTTATTGACTGCAAGAGGACTTAAGAATGGCAGGTGAGGGCAGTTGCCAGGTCCAGGGTTGAATGAAAGCTAAAGTCCTGCAGCTGAGGGAAGCTCAGTAGTTGGAAAAGCAGCCAGCAAGCTCTTGGGGAAGGAGTAGTGGATTTTTTTGGGCTGTATCATGCACACAGAGTTTTCCTTTAGAGAACAACATGAGGGATTTTAAATGATCTGTGGCTGGAGATTAAATGGTAATCATTGTTATTAGGAAGTTTGGATCATTACCTGAGAAGCAACTCTCTTCCAAAGATGCTGCTTCTGGGAATTGGAGCAGATTGTACACTGAAGAGCAGATGAACAGTAATAACATGACCCTCTAGGCAATTTTTAAAAAAAGAATTCTTCCTTTTCTGCATATAAATAGTATGATTTCATACAGCATATGTGTTCTGTCTGTCTAGGTAGTGCAAGTGCGCTGTACTGCTTAGGGGTCTTATTCTTCAGAAAGCTTCACAAGGAATCTCAAAATGGGGAAAAATGAATGCTCTTCTGTTAAATAGTTTTAACCAACAGATATCTCTGCTTTTATTGATCCTTCTTGCTAATAGGAACTTACAAGCTGAAACAGGCTATTTTATATAAATATTCCTTAAATGGTAAGGATCTAGATGCTCACACAGTAGCAGATTTCAGAGATCTGGAGTGTTGTGAAAGCTTGTGGATGACATCTCTTTTAGTCAGATACACAATCTTGTCTTGAAGATGCCATACAACTGACTTTATGACCCCCTGCAGTAAGATACTTGCTTATATATCCAAGTTTATTTCCAGATTGGATTTCTCTGATTTTTTTCTGTAGCTATTGAGCCTTGTTAAGTTTCTCCTGTAATGTCTTTTTCCTGTGCAAATAACTACGTACTGTGATTGAGTCATATTTCAGCCTCTTAAGTAAACAGAATAGTTAAGACTGATCAGCCTGACTTCACCTATTTGTTTGATAATCACTTAGTAATTATAGGCTTGTCTTCTGCGCTCTCTGAGGGTTTACTTGTTTTCTGGGGCCATTCTAACACTGATTTTTACTGGTGCTGTGTACAGAGGCATAAATGCTGTAAAGAATTTACTTGCCCATTTAGCAAGACATTGCAGGAAGAGTTCACACTGACATAACTAACTATACAATAACCTGTAAGTCATTTGTGAGGGACTGTTTTTTGAGTCTTTCATTCTATAAAAAGAGTTGAATTGTTCATTTTTAAAAGGTATTATATTGTATTTAATTGTACTGGAATATATCTGACTGCGTCATGGTGTTCAAAGAGCAGCAGCACCTTCTCCTTTTCCTGTCTTATTTTCCAGGAGCTTCATACAAAATTTACCATAAATATATTAATATCATTTTTTAAATCACTGTTCAAAAAAGAAAAATCACTGACAGAAGAACCAGTAGCTACTGGACCCTCTAGTAATTTGCTGACACCTGCCTGTTAGAAAACATTTATTTTGCAGTAGTTTTTTTAAATCCACATACTTAGTGAAGAAAACTGTGAAATTTAGACTAGTGTTACTTTCTAATAGATACTGGAGGAGACTTTTCTGTGAAACTGAAAGTATCCAAGGACATAAATTTAGTTTTAGATCTCTTGAAATGTACTAAAAATCCTCATTTTATTCGTATCACTCTTCACATTGCATGATGTTTCAAATAAACTTCTTTCAGAAAGTGTCTTTCAGGGCCCAAATAACCTTTATTCTTGCTGGAAGCCAGCTCCCTCTCCAGTGTCTTATACATGCACAGCAAGGAAAGAGAAATACTGCAGCGCTGTGTGGGACTGAAGCAGTACCAAGAGGTTATCGTACGTACTACACTGAAAATAGGATCAAAGTTATAAATGCTGATTCAGTTATCAAGGCACTGTGGGTTTGCTCTTGTTTATAAAATGACAGAACAAATCACAAAGGCCCATAGCAATTACTAAGGGTGATGTGGTGAATTTATAAGTCCTGAAAGTGGGCTACGTGCTGCTGCACTACCCAGGGAGTAGGTCAGGAAGGGAATCACGACTGAGTTGCAATTCTTTGCCTGCTTCCACTTACTCCAAGCAGGGAGCAATCTGTTTTGATCTCTATCTGTAGAGGAGCATCTTTAGCTCTATAGGGACTTGACTTTGCAGGCTTGTTTTTCAGTTGTCTGTAGTAATGGAAATGGAACAGGGAGAAAAATGAGGGTTTTGCTTGGGTTTAGTTTTTGCTTCAATTTAACCTAAACCAGTGATAAAAGGCTTAAATTAAAATCTCCCGCTTAGGACCACATCCCAGGTAAAGGATGGCACTTCTGTAAAATAAGGGAAGAATTAACTGGAGAGAAGACTTCACAGAGAAGTAAATAGATCCTGATTCTTCCTAGATACCAAAGATCAAGCCTGGAGCTCTGCTTCATTCAGAGCAAAAGACTGAAACCATATATTTTTCCCCTAGACTAGTGCTTCTACATCCGGGGTGCATCCTATTTTGGATAACCTCATTACTTTTGTTTATATGGATGATTGGCATTCTGTTTAGGTGTTTTCTTTTTTAGGAAATGGCAGATGAAAAGTAAGGCCACATGCTTCTGCTGTCACCTTGAATTTTTAACGAAGTTGTATTGCATTGCTCTGAGCCACTGGGAGCATCCAATCCTTCAAGTATTCCCCTTACCTGAGATAGCCGTTGCTGGCACGTTGACTTGTATGACCCCCACTTTCACTGTCTTCCCTCCTAGCAACCTTCCCAACATCTGTCAACATCTGTCCTCCATCTGATCACTGCATGTGCTCCCATAATCCCATTAGTGATGTCCAGTAACTCCTGTTATGAAACAACTGAATTTCTGGGATGTTGCAAAAGGTCAAGAGACCTTGAGGGACATTCTGCTTTGCTGATAGAATAACTTCCAATAAACAAATTTTGTTATTGTTTTATAGTTAAACTGGCAATTGTAAAACCTGAATATTTGACTACCGACCCAGAATCTATGGGCACATTATTAAAAAGAAAATCAAGATTTTTTTTGTTCCTGTCTGCATTTCTCACCCTTATCTGCCTGTTTCTTCTCTTCATTCAGGCTTGGATGCTGGTTTTTTTTATTACAAGGCACTCACCCTATTTCCCTTGACCACACAGAGACTCTCAACAATGTTGTCTTTCAGAAATTGAGATTTCTAAAGGGTCACTTCAGCTGGAATATAAATAAATAAATAAATAAATAAATCCTACCAATTTAATTAAAGTCTCAACTAGCTTAAGCCTTGGCAAGCAGGCCGAGTGCAGTTAACATTCTCTATTAAATCTGAAGCACTTGACATAATGGGGAGAGTTTGAGAACCACAGGATAGGCACATGTTTTATTCAGAAACCCGTGAGAGTTTACTGCTGTGCCAAGCGACTGTCAGAAAGCTGGCATCAGATGTCCCCTGTGAACCATTCTGGGATACCCAAAAGAATTAAAACACAAGAACAGATATTTCGGGGTTTTTAAATGCTGCTTCAACAAGTAGTAGACAATCCTGAAAAAGCAGAGTCCTGCTAAGGGTAGAGCCCTCTTTCCATGCTATCCTAAGATCATAGCTTTTGGTTTAGTGTTATTATTTTAAAATCAACTTTCACTTACAATTTCAGTTCACTTTCAAGAGGCTAGACTCAGCAGTGTGTAACAAAAAGCTTTCTACAGGGGAATGATGCTAAATATGGGAACTCCAAGATTTGTGCCAATCTGTTCAGTCTACTCATTTCACTTTTTTTTTTTTCCTTTTCCCCTGTTAATGTTCAACATTTCTTTCCACCAAAACAAAATGCTGCTTTCCAGGTCTGCTACTTATTACCCAACATTTTACAGTTTTTCATGACTTCGAGACCCCAGGAGTGCTCTCAATGTAGTCAGTGTATAAATTGAAGTCCCGTTGAACAAACTCTGCTAGTGTCCAAGTGAACTGTAGAGGCCCAGTGAGGCAAATACCTCTCGTTCTAGTGTATTCCAGCAAGAAACAATGTAATTTAGCTGACTTTGCCTCTGAAAATGGCACACAATTTCTAATATCCAGTATGGCTTGCAGAGCAATCTAGGGAGAATAGACCACAGCTTGGCCATTGCCCTTCAGATTTATGCAGGGGAGAATATGAACTGAACCTGAGAACTCCAGTGCAGTTATTACATCCAAAGCTGGGGACCTTAGCTCTTGTCTGCTTTGCACTCAGTCTTTGTTTCCATGGAAACTAGAAGTAAAAAATGGTGATAGTTTTATTTTATATCAAATACAAAGCCAAGGTCTGCCTGGGATTTGTTCCATCCAGTCTACAAGCAGTCTCTGATGCATCAGACCTCTGCTTCTGGTTTCCCCAGTACTAATGTCTTCATAGACTCACAGCTTCACGTTCTCTGCACTATGGCTCCCTCTGCAAGA
>NW_010206909.1:23011-39381 GCF_000695765.1 Mesitornis unicolor
CTGCTGAACTGATGAAGCATTTCTGCTGCTAAGTTTCAAATAAGAAAAGCAGTCTTTCCACAAGAACTGTGGTATCTTGTACAGTCTTACTGTGACAATGTTGGCTGAGTTATTGCAAAAGACAGCCCTAAAAAGACAGCTTTAATTATAAAAAAAAAATCAAACTTTAGTACACGAAGGGAAATATTTTACTTCATGATTGTAAGACAGAATTACAGCAGAGGGCAGAGACATTTTTGGTATGCCAAAGGAACAACTAAACAAGTAGCATGCAGTAATTATTGATCTCGGTCTGGATGGACCTTTGGAGGGGTGACAAGGGATGGTAGAGGTGGTAGGACTGGGATATGGACAGCCTTGTTCCAGTTATTCTGTGTTTTGCCACTCGACAAATGTTTCAATTGCTCCTTTACAATGCAAATAGTTGTGACATCTATTTTGATTGTGGTTGTGTAGAAAGGAAGGCAGATACGGTACAGGCAAATTTAAAATGAATGTTCTGTGTATTCTGTCGTCCCTTCTGCAGTAGTATTTGCAGTACAGATGACAATTTCTTGGGATTCTACTGTTATAGACAACTTTACCCATGCACTGCCTGAAAGTTCACTATAAATGTTAGTTAAGCAAGTTTTGCAAGTTTTGCAAGTTGTCATTGGTCTTGAGTAAACAAGTACCGTTTATATTTCCTGATTGGATAATGTTTCCTAAATTTGAATCCCTTTCCTATCATGGGAAAGCACATATATATAAGGAAAAAGGATGGCAGCAATAAAGGCAAAGCAGAAAGGAAAAAAAACCTCTGGTTTTAAAATTATTTTTAAAAATGAATTTTCGTGGATTTTCTCTGAAATGAAAGACTGATTTTATAGAATATAGCCTATAGGAAATTTTAAAATTAAATCAGAAATTAGCATCCTTTGCTTCAAATTAATATTCTTCATGGTTTATTTATAGTGACCATAATTATGTGCAGAACCTGACCTTCAATCTGCTTATTCTCAGATTTACATTACAAAGTGATATTCCCAAAAATGCATTCAGAAATAAGCATTTCTTTCTAAATACGTCTTCTTGATTTAAATGCTTAAATTCCATTAATTGAGAATACAGGAGGTTCGTACTTATATTATCCAGCTACATACAAAGTCAATCTGCAGCAAATTTAAACACAAGTGTGAATGTTACATTGCACTGTATAAAGGCAGATGGTTCTGTTTTTAAAGCTGGTGCAAGCTGGATTCCTTTGAACATGTTATAGACACCTAAAAATGGGGGTAGATATCTATTGAGATTTTTGGAAAGCTCACCTTCTGTTAAACTTCCATTAATAAAAAACCCACAATTGTTTTAAAGCAAAGCACATAGCTACAGGCCCTCCTGAGTTTAAGCAACAGGCAAGTGGCCTGAGGCATTTTATTGTTCTCAAAAGTACTGAGACTCATCACCTTCCCTTGAGCTCCATTTGAAATTCTGTTTATACATAAATAAAGTGGGGTTTTTTTTTCACTATGAAAAAAAGTTGTCCAGAGAGTGCAGTCTGCCTTCCTGGAGATACTCAAAATCTGACCCTGATCTGAGTAGGGGATTGAATTAGGCCATCTCCAGAGGTCCCTTCCAAACTCAATCATTCCATGATATTTGCTGGAAAAGGTCACGAAAGGGGCTAGATTTAATCCTTTCAGAATAAGGTAAAAGCTATCCAAAAGAGCCTGGCATTCAAATACGTGTCTGAAAAGACTCTGTTTCAGATAGTTTTGAGAGAGATATCTGCAGATGTTTTTAAGTGTAATAGCTCACCTCAGCTTGAGTGAATAGGCAACTGGAAGCCTAGAAGAGCTATTGCTGTGGTAGCATTTGCTAGCAAAAAAGACATCTCTATTTGCTCTTTTTAAGCCAACCTCACTCATACTATCTGCTTTAGCACATATAGAAACATTAACAGAAATAACCGCTGCACCGACTAGATAATGATTGGGTTTAGGAATTGAACCTTAGCTCAATAAAACACCACCACACATATACATAGGAAATAATTCTGACTAATTTCTGTTGGAAAAAGTGACAGGAGTATTTACAAGGGAGTGAAAGATCATGGAGTCTAATCAGTTTATAATCACAGAGAATGCTGTTGATTAGAAGTGTCATCTGATAGGTCTTTAAGCACTGCTTATTAGCAGAAGGGTAAATTAAGTGTAGCTGTTGATGAACCAACTAGAATCCTTGAAGTTATTACTTTTGCTGTGTGTTAATGCTATTGCAGGAAACGCAAAAGTTGTTTCATCCCTTCATTTTTATCACAAGCACGATCTTCACATTCATAGCTTTACTGAGATAGGAATACAAGGAAAATTTTTGACTACAGCTCTATGTAAATATTTTAAATCTTGTTCTTATTTAAATCAATTAATGTAGTGTGAGACTCGCAGAAAAAATACGTATTCATATTTGACCCTAATGCAAATAAAGAGAACATCCTAAGGGTGAATGAATAAGTTATAACACCTCTATAAAACAGAAGACATGAGCATATTTCTGAAATCTAAGAGTGATATTAGTGACATTCTTCTCTTTTTCCAGTCTGTATTTGCAGATGCTTCCATGGAGACTTAATGAAATTTTATAGGAGGATGAAGTTTCTTCTTCAGTATAAGATACTCAAGAGAACTATGTAGAGACCACTTAAAAAACCATTAGCTAACTGCATCAAAAATCCCAGTATTTCTTTAGACTTTGACATTGAAAAAATAATAAAATGTTATTATATGGTTGGGTACTTACAAAGCATTTTTTATCAAAGCATTATCCTGAGAAACAATGTTAAAAGAACATTTAGGTTGCAGAGACCAGAATTCACAATGGAGGAAATGTCAGAACAAATGTTACCTTTATAATCTTAATTTGGTATTTTGTGCATGTTATATAGAAATATATATAAAGGAGTGTACAGTTGTTTATAAATATATACTTTATTTATTTAGATATAGGTACACTATTATATATATATACTCATCTATATGTGTATATTTTTATACATATATATGCATTTATAAAGAAGTAGTAATTAAATATATATATCCACAAAGCCATAGGTATAAAATGTATAAAACAAGCTCTAATAACAGCTGCTGGAAACAATAGTTGAAGTTTAAATCTGAATAGAAAGTAATTAAATGAAAATAAAGAGCACCTTTGGGGCCCTGACTTTACAAGGCTGCAGAACAAGCCCTGACACACCTGTGGTGGGGGAATTTGAAGAGGGCAAAGGGGTGTCAAAAAGTGGGGCTAGGGGGGCATGGGCCCCTCCAAGGAGGTGACAAAGGGGTGCCCAGCCTGATCCCAAGTGTAGGACCAAAAGGCACCTGAGCTCAACCCAACAGGGTGGCTGGGGCTGGCTTGGGCCTTCGTGCAGCCCCTGCAGATGCATGCAATGCTGCCTGCCAAAATGGAAACCAGTCTGCTCTTTTGAGTGGTTGTCTGATCTCTTAGCACTTCATGATACCAACTGTTTCTAACAGTAATGCATACTTCCTGCAATTTGTCCATTTAAGACAATGAGTTTAACTTTAAATGTTAATTTAACCATGATTAAAAAATTGGTAGTATGCTTAAATTCCGAACCACGTAGTTTGTGTTTCAATTGATCTCGATGTTAAATAGTGGCTTGTGTAGAGTTCTTGTGTAGAGCAGAACACTTTATAAGAAGTCAATTCTACCTACAAGTAAGGACATGCAAGAATTTTCTGCTGGAGAAGTGATCAGCATGACAGGTGAGGCTAAATTTGTTTTACTCACAAAATTAGGCTTGAAATGAGGTATGTTTTGCCATTTTACAAAAGCTGAAAACTATAGCTGAAAGCAGGCAAGGAAGAATAGTCATCACTCTCGGGATGCTGAATTTGGTTGAACAAATCAATCAAGCTTATTGTTACTGCTGATGCATATCATTGGCCATATAAAAGAAATCATATGAATGGATAATTTGAGCTGAGATACTGTCTCTAGTAAGATAAAATTCAAAGTAGTATATACCACTCTGGAAATACATTTTAAAGTGAGACTGTTATGTGTCCTAATGCTTCTCATGGTCTCCTAGGATCATGCCCTAATCAGTGGGCTATGGAAGGGCGGATGTTTCATGTTTTCATTTACTGCAATTATTCTAGTTTGCATAAATTAATATTTAATTTGGCAAGAGAGAAGGAAGGGAGATTGACAGTATAACTGTAACTTAGTTATTGGGATACTAACATGGGGGAATATCATTCAAGTTCCTGCTATAATTCAGATGTATTTATGTAAGTTGGCACATTTTCTAGAGGAAAGATGGAGTATAACCAAGCTTTGATCCTCTGTGCCTAAATTTTAACATTCTTGTTCCAAATAAGGCATAAAAATTATTCCACTGGCATATCTAGAAGTTTGTTTGGCTTAACCTCTGATGATGGTGGTGACCCATCTGAAATCACAACCAAAGAGGTGAGATCCTTCCTCAGAAGATGTAGAACAAGGGTTTGATTGATTCCTTTCTGATAAGACTCAAGTGTATACCTCAATATTAATAAAATGCCTTAATCACCAGGCTACAGTCAAACCAAAGGACATATAGGACATGTCTCACTGTCCAAGCGAGAGCTCAGGTCTGTATTTAATAGATCATTCTGGCTGGGAAAACAGCTGCATTCTGCTTCCAGTTTAAGCAACTTGTTTTTCAAATTCTGAGTTGTTATTTTTTTTCCCAGTTCAGTAAAAAAAAATAATATATAGGATTGCCGTGGGATTATGGAACATATTTAACAAAATAGCATCCTCTCCTTGTTAGCATAGGTGTTTGGCAATATTTTCTAGCTGATTACACTGAAAAAAATCTGTTTATTTGATTGACGTGACATCCACATAGTGCAGCAAATAATTTGCCACAGTTTGTTTAACTATGGGTCCTGCTTGAATATGGCCTTGATTTGCTTGAGCCAGTTACTGTCAGTTCACAACATAATTATTTTTTATCTGTTATTTGACATGGTTATGGTCAGAGAGTACATTTCCTGAGTTTTCTGCTTTTTATCCTCTTCAAGAACAGATATTACGTATATATTGCAATTCGAATTCATAGTCCAAATTATTGAGGCTGTTCAAGAACCTGGAAAGCACTGGGAAAATGAAGTTCTTTTGGTAAGAAATGTCTTTCTAGAAAGAAGCAGCAGCGAAGTTCTTTCGGTAAGAAATGTCTTTCTAGAAAGAAGCAGCAATGGGTACCTGTCAATCAACAGGTACTAAGAACTAAAACCAACACAGTCAATCAACAGGTACTAAGAACTAAAACCAAACCACATGAACAACATGATAGCATACTGGGAGTGACAAGAATAAGCTGAAAACTGTAAACAAATCCTTGCTATAAGAGTATCTAAAACACCCAATTTGTTTCCGTGTTGTCGCCGGTGTTTTCCTAGCCAGCAGGAGTGTTAGCGTAAATTCTCTCGTATTGCTCAAAAATACACACGGAGGCTTGAAAATTAGATGGAAATTAAATAACTCAGCTACTGTAATTCACTGGTGTTTTCCTAGCCAGCAGGAGTGTTAGCCTAAATTCTCTCATACTGCTCAGAAATACACACGGAGGCTTGAAAATTAAATGGAAATTAAATAACTCAGCTACTGTAATTCAAAGACTGTCCCTTAAAAAAAAAAGACAGGGAGCAACAGCTGGGATGTTCCACGCAGGCTTTAAGGTGCCTATGTTATTGTGCACACATATTATCCATTTTAATAAAATACATGATATTCTTTGGTTTCTCTAAGTATTACCCAGTTCTGTTCTTAAGCGATGAAATAAAGTGAAGTGTATCATTTACAGTCATTGTTACTCTTAAGTTCACCTGAAAGTAGGGGAATGACCTTAATGTGGGTGTCATTGCTTCGCAGTGTAGTTCATATCCAGTAACATCTCAGCAGATGCTTTGCATTTCTCTGGAAACCAAAGAAATAGAAGAATTATCTGTGGGAAAATAAAACTTCATAGAGTGGTGCTGTTGCTACCCACCCAAACACGTACTGTCGCTGTCAGAAGTGGTTTTCCCCGCACCAGACGTTAGCATCGTGTTTATGGCCAGTGAGGTTGTTGAAGAGCACAAAAATCATGAAGTACTGCATGTGCTCTTTAATTAGGAATGTAATATATGCCATCTGGAGTGACTCATTTTTGCAGTCTTCTGTGGAGCTTGAATTTCCCACTTCCCCCTGCAATAAAGAGAGAACTGAAGCTTTTTCAGTGACTACACTTTTAGTTAGACCCTAGTTAGCTGAGTAGTTTGTAGAATTGTTCATAGACTCCAAGCTGAGTTTCCTGAAGGAACAACCCATGATTCTTATTTTCAAAATCACAATGAAAAGAATATCAATGCCTAGTAGAAATCTATAGGTTTAATTCTCTCTCTATTGACATGGGGCGTTTGGACACCTACGATGTAAATTAGCTCATATTGCAGTATATACATTCATCTCAACTGTATTTCAGGAAAGAAACAGGGATGTCTGAGACTTTAGTTCTGAATATAAAGTGTATCCATTTAAATTTTGGAAAACAAATGTAAATCTACAGTTTTCCACCCATGTGTAAATATGAGGACTAACTGAAATGGAGGACTGTACTCATCAGGGAAATAAACTATCTTCGATTCTGGGTTTTACAAAGAATGAAGATTTAATGAATTTACTGATTTATTCTAAATTGCGATCGAAATCCCCTTCCTCTGCATGTGATGAAATGCCTTCTTGACATGCAGTTCAACAGCACATATCAACAGCAGAATCTATCAGAAAAAATGTGGAAAGAATAGATTTTTATTAAGAAAGTGACCAGATGATGCTGGGGGAATAAATAATGAAGGCTCTTCAAAAGTTACCAATATTTCTGGTTAGCATGAAATAAACTGGCTGTCTAACTATATATATGTATAACTGGTCAGAGGTTGACTGTGTTCCTCCCAGTTTGCTACTAAGGGATCACAAGCAGACACAATCTTGCCCTCGCTTTTCACTGGAGATATTACATGAAACAGTTCCCTGGAGAGGCAGGGAGAGCAGGAGGAAGGAGGAGTGAAATTTAAAGGTCAAATATTCCCTTGTCTACAAGCCCAGCAAACAGCCCAGATAGAGAAAAACCTTCCAGAACTACAAGGGAAATAACAAAACATATTGATTAGCATTATCAGCCTAAAATAAATCTATTTATCATTTTTAAGTCTTGGAGTCACAGCACACTTCCACAGGTGTACAGATGGCATTGCACTGGTCCTGAAGTGAAAGTCGCTCCAATAGTGAAGGCCAAGAAGGCAGATCTCATCATCATTTGTGTCCTTTTGCTGACCCTTTGCACTGCAGGGATTTCATACTTAAAGAAATGGCTTTTGCTGTGTTTCTAGGTCAGTTTATGTAATGTAGAAAGCTTCTGTTGAAGAGCACTCATGCATTTCTGCAGCTTTCTTTTAACTGCTGTTTTGTTTGGGGTGGGTGTGATCTTTGTGGATTCTGAGATCTTCAAAATGGGATTTTTGGGTCATAGAGGCAGCAATAGCAGGACACACATGATAAAGATGGGGCGATGATTGTGCAGTTAACAGATCGATAAGTCGCCTCTCATACAAACGGTTGTCAATGATAAATGCCCAAAGATTGCTCGAACTGCATTTCCGAATGCTTCAATGTAAAAATCAATGTCCAGAACACACAGTGCTAAGCAGATGAAACAGCCTCTCGAATCTGTACCGTGACAATGATATGAGCCCAGCAATCATAAAAATATATCTTGATCCTATTTGTAGCTCTCAGATGTTGCTGTGGGCCATTCCTGTTTATCCATCCACATGAACTGCAGAACATTGACGATGCTGAATAAACAGCAGCGATCTGGATGAAGAAACAAAACGGTCTTTCAAATTTCTGATTTTCTTTTATGCTGCCAGTGCAGCGACTGCTGAAAAGGCAAAGGAAATTAGGTTGAGTGCTCAGTCAGGAGTGAGCGAGACCCACAGTTGTGTTATTTAAATGCAAAGGACGTTGGTGGGCGCCGAGCGTGAATTCAGGCAGGAAGCGGAGGGCTGCAGAGAACCTCCTGTCATTGCAGTCTGTTTCCAAATGTGCTCAGAAAAGGGATGGAAAAGGTTTGGTTGCCAACCTGGTTTGCTCCTGTTAACACTACACAGTGAAGAGACCGTGGATTTTCCAGAATTTGCTATGCATTTAATAAATATGCATACAAGCAGACTGAGAAAGCTTTGCCTCTGTGTTGTATTGCCAGGTGAGTGTATCTATGGCAATCATCTTTTAAAATTTATATTGCAATACAATAAAACTCCTTCTCCCTCTACCCCCATAAATATAAGGATAGGTGAGCTTATTTTAATTACATTTACATTTATGTATTTCTGCCTTTTTATTACTTTGAAATTACATTTCACAACCTATGACTTACTGTAAGAGTTTGGGGATGCTTTACAGTCCTAAGCAAATGCTGAGTATACTTAAAATCTACACGCATATATATAAATTTCCAAAAACTTCTTTCAGTAGTAAAAAGTCTCCAGCAGCTTCATCTTAACACCACAACAAATACATTACACAGGCAGATTTCTGATGAAACCTCCCACACATATCACTTTTTCCCCAATTCAACAAAACATTTGAAAGGATGAGAAAATTCCTGCGTTTGAAGGATCATTTTTATTAGGCAATTCCTTCCAGAAGAATAGCACACAGGTTTTCATACCCTTATTAGAGATAGTGGCCATCCTGTCTTCAAGACCACTCGGAGACCATCTGGCCTTCCACTCTTTTGTCCAAACACTAAAATGAAGGGGTACAAACAGGAGGATATAAGCCATCCAGTTCTGTATATCTTAAAAATATAGTTTCTACTGTAATTTTTACTATTGGGTTTGGGGTTTTTTTTTTTGCCTAATGTTAGTCTCAACTTTCTGCTCCAGCAATCGAATGTTCCAAAGTGGTCTGAGGCACTTTAATACCATTTCCCAATGTGAATAATGAATATGATTCAGCAGTACACAGACTAAGATCTAGAAAGGCTCTGGGAACTGAAACAGATAAGAAAAAATACAGCTTTACAGAAAAACATGGAGTACATTTAAGATTTTCTTCAGTAAATAAATAAGCAAGTTCTCAATAAGCAAACACTGCTTACCAAGAGATAATGGGGGCTATGAATGATAGGTACTAAGTCATTTCATATTGTGATTATCACTGTCTTAGACATGAATTAATTAGTAAGATTGCAGTTTGTATACTTTGCAATTAGGGGAAAAATCCAAGTTGACTTCATTTCTTCACCAATCTCCTTTGATGTGGTACAATATTAATTTCTTTTTGATCTTCAGAAAAGAGGGAAAAAGGCTTTATGTAACAGACTTAAGAAACAGGGCATTTAAATGAAATGCCAAGGCCGTTTACTATTCTAATATATGCAGCAGTCTCTCATTACTGTTATACTGCAACTAGAAACAAAACATAAATTAAAAGAAAATAAAACAACAAACAAAAAAAGACAAACATGGACACCAAAATGCTTAAGAAAGGTGTATGTATTGATTTATTTGGCCTGTTGCTGCAAAATACATCGGTCTATCCGTCCCATTGCAGCCAACCCATTGATATAGATAAATATTTCTCTTTTCATTTAATTCAAATGGTACTCATGCCTATCAAAAATGCACTTCTTGCGGTGGTGGTATGTCAAATGGCTCTCTGAAAATGTTGCAACCAGGTATTCTTCATCCTAACAGCAGATTCATGTAGCTAATGCAGTGGAAAGCTCTTCTCACAGGCTATCAGTTCTTCTATGGGAAACTAGCAACAATTCCTGGTTTTGGGAAGCCTGAACTTGTCACAGAGTTCAAATAAAAACTTAAGATGTGAATTTAGGATTTCATTTATCAAAAGCATACCCTACAGTTGCCAAGCTACACCCAATTAATCTGTAAATATATATATATATATATATATTTACTTATACTTTTAAAGGCTGCTATAATAAAAATTAGCAGAAATAAGAGAAATGTTACTGTTGTAACAAACTATGGCTATAGATGTTCATCTCCTTACAGACACAAATTAAATCTGCATTACAATATACTCATTTACTTGTGATGTCATTTGTGACTCCGCTTAAAGTCAGGCAAGTTCTTGTAAAATTCTAGTGCTGGTAATGAGCCGTCGATTCTACTATTCAGTACTACTGTGGCTGCAAAAGGAATTGAGACTATAGTAAAAATATATTCTTAAATTTGCTTAAAGTAGAAACATACCAATTATTTTGAAGTGTTTTATTCACTGCACTTTTGCTCATCTGCCCTAATAAATGTACATGCCTCCCCAGCAGCTCCTACTGGTCCTCAGTTATTATGGATCTGGATGTAGGCAGGAGACTGAAGCAAAGACATGAGAGTGAGTGGAGTTGATCAAACTCTTCAGGCTACCATTGCAGAGCTTTTTAGTCCTATCAATGACATTAATTCTTTTAACATCTACATAGTAAGCTTTTTCTTCTGTGCATTGAAAATTCGTTTTTTTAAAACTTATATATGTCATTTGGATGTGAAAGAAACTTCAGAAAGAGATAGGAGCAATTTTACTTAAATCAACTGCTCTTCCTGATTGTGAGAGAACAGTTTTCTGAGCAGATATACTGCTGTAACTGTATGATTGCTTTCAAATAGAATGCCCTAGTGAAACCAACTTCTTCAGCTTCTCTCACACATCTTGGTCCTTAGAACAAATTAAGTAGTAGTATTAAGATCTTATTTTTCAGTATAGCTTGACAACTGTGATGATTTAAACTGTCACTTCAGCTGAGGTTTTAAAGAATTAATGGGTGTCTTTCATACAGTTTCTGTTTTCTTTGACTAAAACATACATTACGTCCAAACAATTTTTTTCTCTTGCTCCATTTGAAAAGATGTATTTCAGTACATTTATCTTGCCATTGCTGATGAGCTGAAACAACATGCCCACATTAGAAATAGAGTTGATATTTATTAGAGGCGAGATTACATCTTGAAAGGCACCGAGGTGTTTTTTCAGCTTGGATATTATACAAATGTCCTTAGTATCAGAGTAAAGTGCTCAGAAGCTTTGGGAGTAGTCAGCTTCTGATTTGAATAACTGAAAAAAACCCCAGCATTCACGTGTTCTTCTGCTAATGATGACGTTCCTCATGGTTAATGTTCCTTACAATTAATGGTAGGATCCCACTGTAATTCATAGAACAAGACTGTAAGAATGCCTCCCTATAGGATTTTTTCTCTAGTGTTAATTTGACCATTCTAAATATTTGTTGAATCATATAGATATCCTTGCAGTGACTTCTTAAGTACTTTCTAGTTATAAAGCATGGGGAAGGTTGCAGATTTTTTTTCCTCACTGACTGAATCTTTTGACTTGTTCTAAAAACTATGTGAATGCACAGCAACTTTAAAATATTATACTTACATTGAAATAAAGTTGTACAAGAAGCAGCTGGGTCATGCTAGGGAACAGAAGAGATTGTCTAAAGGGTGTGAACTTTAAAATATTATACTTACATTGAAATAAAGTTGTACAAGAAGCAGCTGGGTCATGCTAGGGAACAGAAGAGATTGTCTAAAGGGTGTGAAAAGTGACATCCCAGATTTCGGGCTGTTGAAAGGAATGCACTAAATTACTGCAGTTCTGTCCCAGCTGCTACAGGGCTGCTTTGAAACCAGGGCAGCCAAATTTAAGAGAGCTCTGATCACCCTACACCCCCAACACAAAACTCTCAGCGCTTCTGTGGAGCTCCAGACCCAGGCAGTGGGGTTCACTGGACAAGAAGTAGGTTTCTGTGGTTAATAAGCAGGCATTTTGTAGCCCTAGGGCATCACACAGGCTATTAACTAACTAAATTTCAGATAAGGTGATGCTGGCCCATATTCCTGAGTCCCATGATTCCATATCACTCATCCCATGCCAGTCATATTTGGAATGAAAAAAACAACCCACTCAAACAGATGGTTAGTCTATGGTCTTAGCAAATTACAGAGGAAATGAAAAATTCCTAGCTGGAGTACAGCATCTATAGATACAAACATCCTTTGCAGCTTCCAGCACTGATTTATTTCTACTACATTTTACCAGCATCAACATTATCTCTTAAAATCTGGGATAGCTCTTGATTACTTCATTAAATCTAAAATATTCTTGCCGATGTCACCTGGCTGATTGGTATATCCTGCTAAATGCACAGGGAAAAGAGTTGTCAGCAAGGTGTTATAACTATAGTCAGCATCTTGGCAGTGCTCACCTTTTCCTCCTGGTTGGTCCCAAGGAGTATTTGCATTTCTTATGTAATGGCTGTGAAAAAACATCCTGCAGTGGGAGGAAAAGAAGTTTTAAATGCAAGCCAGCGTTTGATTGATGGTAAATTGGCATCACTTGCAACTAAAAGTTTATAATATAATTGAGAAAATGTGCTTTTTTTTTCTTCCAACCTTCTCATTTTTAGAATCCTAAAATAAGATCAGCAGTTTGAAAACCAAAAATGCAAACTAGTGTTAGAGGTAACACCATACTAGTTTCTGTGCTGAATGCAAAAAAATCAGCCCAAAGTAGACCTGCCCGGAACTGCTTGATGTCCCTTTTAGATAGGAGAAATGGAATTGTATCCAGTGTTTCAAAGCTGGTGGATGGTCCATAAGATAATATAAAACAAATAGGCTATTGGATTCATCAGCAGTTGAACTTCCTTGTTCTTTGTAGGAGAGCATTTATTTCTGGAATGCTATTATATAGAAAATGTATAACCTCTGTGTGTTTTTTTCCCTCTCAGACTTATACATCAAAAAAGAAAATTTACAAGGCAGAGGAGTTCCACATATGTTTAACATTAACCATGAGGTTAAGCTCTTAATTGGATCAGAGCTGCTATACATAATTTTCCTCCTACAACATCTGGCCTTAGTGACCCAATGTGAGCTCCAGAAGTCAAGCTGACTCCTTCCCATCTTGTTCATCCTTGCCATTACTAGAAGCCAAATTAGAGCACTGGTGACAGCTGTGCAACAAACTCTTTGTTATCCAGCCACGTTCTGACAGCAGATGAAACTGATTAGGTGTAGAAAAAAATAAGCCAAAACCAAAACCTTTTGAAGACTCCCAAGAAGGAATAAAATCTAGTTCAGTCATCTGTCTGTGACCCTGTTGCAGGGCAAATGGGAACACAAAGCATCAAACAGCTATTTTTATTTCCAGACTCAGCATATTCAGAATATGCATAGAGACAGGTTTGGATATCTTTTTTTAAAAAGGAGATCCAGCTTTTACCAAAGCATCTTTTCAAAACAGGACATTTCTTTACAATTTCTTCTAATATTGCTGTGAGGAATTTCTGCCCTTTCTTCTTGCATTCAAAGCTAGTGACAAACACGTCCAAGTTACTGTATTGTCAAACAGAGCCGTTTCAGAGCTGTCAGCCCTAGACTCTATCTTTGGCTACATGGCCCATCCAATCTCCCTGGCTGTCAGTCAGACTGGGAAGAAACCAACCCTACCGGGATGGAGACTGGGAGGATGCACATTACAGTGACTACAGGGCCAATGCATGATTGTCACAGATGTCAATCCACTTGGGCAGCCCAAGCCTCTTCATCAGAAAAGGAGGTATCTGAAGGCCATAGAGGTGTCCCAGCACACCAGGGTGTAGTGGGGGCTGCCCACAGAGGCATAATTGATCTGTGTATTTACTTTTCTGCCTTCCTATATGCTTCAGCTACCTAAAGTATCTCTATTAATAGCAATCACATGGTACTCAAAAAATAACCCATTTCTGTTAGAGTGTATCTGTTACGTAAAGTTATTTAGAACTCAATGTTAATAAAAACAACACTTTTATGTGTTCAGTTAACGCAGTGCTTATACTGGATTCATAGGGAAAGCAACCAAGAACAAGCTAAAAGGACATTTTGAAAATGCAGCCATTTACAAAGTGAAAACCTTAGGTAAAAGAACTTACTTTTATCTAAACTCTTTTCATGGAATAAAATATCCATATTCTGCAATTTTTTTTCCATGTGTTTGCTTTTGTGGTACTGTTTACTTTGGAGGCACTGTTCACATCCATACACTTACATCTGCATAAATGCGTTTTAATGAAGATGGATTCATATGATAATTTTTAATTCCTGTGTTTTGTCCATCCTAAGTCTCAGCAGATGGAGGTCAAAGTCTGCTAGACACTTAAAAATTGCAGCGGAGGCATGTGAATTATTTTTTTTAAAGGAAATATAATGACTACACACTTTTGAAATTACATTTATAGGACTTCTGTGTCTTTAGTTTTCCAGTATTCAAAATCCAAGCCATTTTTAATTTTGGAGCTTTAAATGCCCTTGAATATGTCTCTAGCTTCTTCTGCTCTTCATTTTTGCAAATTTATCAGAATTTTTACAAGGAACATTGATATTCTTTCCATCATGAATTTATATGCAGCCAAGTAGGCACAATGGCACTTAATATCCCTGTCAAGAAGTATAACATGTAGTCTGAAAGAATCTATTTTTTGATGTATTTGGTGAAGAAAGAATAGGGAACCAACAAGAGCTGACAAGGGACTGCACCGCAATGAGGAGTGGAGGCACTTTGTGTAGGAACAGCACTGGGTAGAACACAACCAGCCCTCCTAATATGTTCAACTGTCATCATGATAGACTGTCACGGACTCGCTTTGGTGTAGGTTGCAGAAAGAAATGTTTCCACAGTGGTCCAGATATACAGTGTGCTCTGCATCCACCCGTGAATTGGATAAAAGAAGAAATAAGAAGTAGGTGGGAGATAGAAATGAGAAGTGGGTGGAAGGTAGCAAGACTAAGGACATATGACAGACGTTTTTGATGCATAATTGCTGGATAGCTATTTTCTCTATCCTACTGCAACAACTTCTGGAAATAAAATATTTTTCCCAACTACACGGTTGCAGTGCATCTGCCCTGGATCATCAATCTTAAGCTGGGAAATGAGAGACAAAATAATTTAGAAATTAAAGGTATTTTATTATTGGTACTTGATAATTTGATGCTGTTTCTGAAGCTGTAGTGTATCCTTCCTAGAGTGTTTTCTGAGAAATGACAGCAAGGTATCCAGTAATCAGAGCTTCCTCACAGATTAAGAGAAGAGGCAGATGTAAATTCTGAAACACAGCGATTTCGAACTTGAAATTAAGAATATATAACTGATGTGTTTTGAGATTGTTTACTGACTGCTTTTAGCAGTGAGCATGATTAACTCCTGGTAAGCACTGAAGAGCCTTCTCTTTTGTTGATAACTTTAAAATTAAAAATATAATATGTGCATTCAAAAAATATCTGAACAGGATGGGGTCATTATTATTTTTTTTCCTCTTATTCTAAGTTGAAGCCCAAAGGAGATTTTTTTTTTACAGTTGGAAAACAAAGAAAAATTAAGAGGGTTGGGTTGACTTTGTAGGGCTGTATGTTACTCTGAAATCAATGCTACTTTTAAGAATAAAAGTATGCCATATGCCATATTTTGTTTGTAATGGCATATGTCGCTGGTTGTGCTCACCCTTCATCTCCATATGTTTGGAACGGTAAGCCTCTCGTGGGAAATCCTGAGGGACTTTGCATGGGATTCTTTGAGATGAAATTTCAGGTTTAGTCTTGAGGAAATTCAAGAGGGTTAATGACAAAACTGCCATAAACCAGCATCTTTTCAAGGAGGCAGCAACAGAGGTGTTCACTGTCCCTGCTTGTTATTTGGATCACTGGAAAACACTGCTAAATAACTCCATTGTACGTAGCCATTTTTGGTATAGTGTGAAATTTTTCATTTTCTGTGGTTTACTTGCTTTGTAGCATTCACAGTGTTCTATTTCTTTGCAGAAAAATAAAGTGTGTGTTTAAAGATGTTTCCTTTTAAAGCATAAATGTAAATACATATTGACTGTCTCTTTCAGTTTTGTATATGAGACTCCATGTCCCGTCTGGCACATGAAATAATAACAGTCCTGCACAGGGCAGTATAACACAAAATACTGACTAAATCCCTTCCCCTACCTTTTGCTGAAAGGGAAGGGAAAAGTTTGTTTCCTACTGAAAAAAAGAATGTAGCTTTTCTAACAGGTTAGGTTAGAGCTCATTTATGAAAGCCCATTTTTTGCATGAGTAAAATCTTTGGTGAGGAATAACGCAAATTATATTCTGATACAAATGACTTATGATTTCACTAAAAGCTCGAATTCCTCCTGCTGCCAATGGGCCTTGGAGTACCTGCACGCACAGTGGATTTCTCCCGAGTTTAAGTGTTTTGCTTATGACCTGTGTACTCTCTGC
>NW_010206910.1:0-25041 GCF_000695765.1 Mesitornis unicolor
TTATATCCTCGTAAAAGGCTATGAGGTTGGCTATGAGGAATGAAAGAACAGATGTGTTGGCCAACACACTTGGCAAATGTTTGGGCACATAGTGATTCTCTGTCCTGGTTTCTCTGGGATAGAATCATAGAATCAATTTTCTATGCAGAAAAGCTGCACTTTTGAGAAGACTGCAGCGCCTGATTTGGTGGGAACAAAGTAGATAAGACACTTTGTTTTACTTTGTGGCCAGCCGTGATATGCAATTTTCCATAATGATCAAGGTCTTCAGCAGTTTCGAGTTAGCCAGATGCAGAAGCTGCAAGGAGCAAATGCCAGGGCAGCTGACCCACACTGGCCAACAGAAGTAATTCATACCATAAACATCACACTTACTATAAATTGCAAAGTTTACTGAGAACAGTCTTTCTCTCTCTCTCTCTCTCTCCTTGATGGTTTTCATCACTGAAAGGTCTCGCCTATCGTTCTTCTCCCAAGGCCTACTTCTCCCTTTAGTGTGACTGTCATAGCTGCAGCTGTGGCGCGCAGAGTATTTGACATCTAACAACTACATGAGCTGAGTATAACTTTGTGTATTTATATTAATATTGGTATTAATATTATTTTTTCTTATTATTTTATTAAGTCTGTTTCCATTTCAACCTATGGGCCTCCTTTCCTTTTCCTGATTACCCCCACCTCAGATGGGGACAGGTCATTGGGTGATAGAACAACTGACTGAACAAAGACATTCTCAGATACTGTGGTTATTTGTCACACAGTTACAGTTTCAACTTAGTTTTTCCATGTTAATCTTTGTTCACCAAGTCTCATTCTCTCGACTTGAGTTTTCTGTTTTGGTTTCCACACCTTCACCCTTTTCCATTCACCTTCTCAACATTTCCCTGCCAGCTTCTCTGTCTTGTCCTTTAGTTTTCTTTCTAGCCATATAACTTCAGCCCCTTTTACTTTGCCATTTAGTTTATGTTCATTCTGTTTTGATAGCTCCTATTTCCCTGCCTAAACTCCCTGTTAGTATGTTTCCTTCCTGTTTTACCATTGCATCCTTGTAGACTCCTGTATCCAAGCAGTCCCAATCTCCACTATCTGTGACATCATGCACACACATTTTGAATTATCATCAGATCTTTCCTCTTCTTTGTATCCTAATAAGAAGTAGTAGGTAGTTTCACTAGTAGTTGATGCTATCACTTGTGCTTGTATTAAATCAAGCAGAGAAATACAGTTGTCCAGGTGATGTGTACAAGTAATACCATTTATTTATTTATCAACTGTATACCAACATATAAATGAATATTTTTCATTATACTTCTGGACATGCTTTGTTACACTCCAAATCTTGTTATGGGACATAAAGGAGACACAACTGATACATAAAGCCAAAGCTTTGGTGTCAGTATAGTTGAAATTTTAACTGTCTAACCAGAGCATTATTATTAGTCCAAATCAAATCATTAAATACATGTAAAATAGAGTTCAATCACAGAAAATGACAACCTCAGTAATAACAACAACAACACCAGCACCACAATTAAACAATTAAAATCGTTATACACACACTTCTTAATGTCTACTCCTTTCTCTGGTGTTATGCTCACCCTTCCACTTCCTCTCTGGGTCTTAACGTTGAGACCACCAGCCTTCCTTATGCAAGGTCAGCTTGCAGCAGGTCATCAGTGTCCCAGGTTCTTTGGTGGGAAAAGTGGGATGTTGATGGGGTTTGTTCTTTCTTCCTCCTCTAAGCTATACATAGCAAAACATTATTCCCAAGCTCATCCTGAGAGAGCTTGCAGCCAAGCAGCACAATATGTGCTCCTTTTGGTCTTCACAGTACTTTAGGTCTCTTGTGCGTGGCCCTTTGTGTTGAGCACATAGACCTCTTAATAACAGTAGAACTTCTGGCATGAATTGCTATTGGTTTGTGTTGTATAGGTGATGGATTTACTCCAAGACTGCTGTCTTGGACTAGAGATTAGTATTATAGGCTTGGAAATTATTATTTTTAATAAGCATAACAGTGCCTGTTTTTGTGAAGAACCAAGCTGACAGACTAATTCTCAGTTTAAAAAAAAAATAAATTACCAGTGTGGTACATTAAGTATGGAAATAATTTTCCACCATGGGGACAATAAGTGGGGCATGTATTTCAAGGTCACTTTGTTCATTTATTAAAAAGATATTTTTCTGAACCAAGTCCCAGTGTTCAAAAACTAAAATGTTCTGAAGACATATTCCCTAGCGAGGGATGCAACTGTGTTCTCTGCTCATGTTCCTTTATGTGCCACACAAGAGGGATTTTTTAGCTGTGTTTTGAACACTTTGTTAGATTGGTATGTAAGATCACAATCCTGCCAGCCTTCATAAATGATTAAATGTACATTTTAGAGATTTTCAAATCAGAAGAATTGAAATACTTTTCCCATTGATTATTTTTCTCTTTTTTTTAGTTAATGCATTTTTACTGGATGTTTCAGTAGAGAATACTATCGAGACCTACTCCATACAGCTTCAAAGTCTTGGCTGTTCAGATCTGGATGACTGATGTCAATCTACAAAAATTTGTGAAATTTGTGAAGACCCAGGCTCAAATTTGAAGAGTGACTTTTGTCTTTAATTGCTACTGTTTCCTAATCATATATCTCCTGTATTACTCACATTTCTTTTCTAGCTCTTTCTTTTCTAATTACAACACTCCAGGACTTTAACATGCCATGCTAGTGTTACAATAATTACCAAGCCCAATGGGGATCCTTTACTGGAGTTTCTAAGCACTACATAATGCAAATAATAAGTAATGGTATCATCAGCCTGGGAGACTTGCAATATATTCCAGAGAGAAGGTCCTAATGACTAAAGCATATTTGGAACTGAACATTTACTAAGTCTGTCTTAAGCTTTAGTAAAATGGATGCCACTGTGTCTCAGATAAAAACACAGCCCTTTCAGGTAACTATTGATTATTTGTAATTAACTAATGTCTTTTGCAGGAGGGCATGTCATACTTTCTTAACCTTCTATTTATCCAGATAGATAAGTTTTGTTTTCTCCGCAGAACCTAGAAAACATAGCATCCTTTCTCTCTATACTCTCATTTATATTAAGGACAAGTTAGCAAAATAGTAGCTCAGACTGATGTTTCTGTGTAATAGTAAGTTTGTTATATTCGTACTGGAGATGCTTTTACAATTTCAGAGGTGTAAAGTTGCTTGTATTTTCTTCATTGAACAAAAGTGTCAAGACTTATTTGAAATCAAAGGCCAAAAAGTGGTTATCTTGCAGCACCGCAGTGGATTGCTAAACATTCATTATTCATGAAGACCTTGAGCCACTTGAGTAAATGACATTAAAGACAACTGCTGTGAGAAGCAAGCTCAGGAGTGACAAATTCTATTTATGATGTCATGCCATGAGGATATAAGAATAAACCAGTAGTGACAGTCAATTTTATTTCTCAAAAACAGATTCTATGAGAGCCTGGTCTTAAGGACAGCGCTTACTTAAGGAAGAAAAGATAATCCGCCATCAAAATAAAAAATACTTGAATAGAGTGAAACATTAAATCTTGCTAATTGATTTTAGAAAAAAAGGGAAATGAGATGTTGTCTGTGATTAACATATGCTGACTTTGCCTCACTGAAGTGTTTATTTATGAGACCGGCATTGCTGTCACAGACAAAATGAGTCTATTTGTCTTACTTTAGTCTCTGAAGGACTATTGCCAACATCAGGGAGGTACTGTGTGCATTTATATTAGCATATATGAGTATACATACTGTCAAAGGAGTCTACATTTCAAGATTAAGGAAAAAAGATTATAAATGGATAGGTTATTATCCTCATGGGGAATTGTCATATCTGATTGTAACGTAGCCCTATAATCCTATACAAACAAAACGTGTATTGTTCAATAGCAAGCAACTGCATTACCCTCTTCTATAGCAGTGTGAGCTTGGTTCTGGCTTCCATGACACAGGTGCAGTTCCCATTGAATTTATGCTGAGAACAGGACTAGGTCTTTTATTAGGACAGCAGGTATTGACATAAGATCAGTGATCCAAATAAAATAGCACTTTGAGTTATCCCTGTCTAAGCTCAGGACTAAGTTCAAACTGTCGTGATACTCACTCAGAGTTCTCACTGTATAGGTTGGCTTGTATGATGGCTTTGATGTACGATGGCAGTAAAATCGGAAGGACCCTTCCTTTCCTTGTAAATCTGGTGCCTTAACAGTTGTGTAGCAGGACAGAAGGATTTTTTTTTTAAGCAGAACACATGCTGCCACTTAGAATGATGCCACAAGTTTCTTCCCACAGTCCTTCAAGAAACAGTGAGCTAGACATAGACAAAATTAGTCTCAAATTGCAATATTTTCAATGAAGGTTCAGAAGTAAGAAGAGATCCTTGACAAAAATATCAACAGTAAGCACATCTGTCATCTCATCTTTCTTGCACATATCATTAGCTTATCATGATCTTAGCCTTGCTTTATTTGGATATTATTTCTTAATATTTTCTTGGTATCTTCATGCTGGTTTTCCAGTGTTTCTCAAAAATACTTTGAGCCAAGACTGTGCATGGTGTTATTATTTGGTAAAAAGCAAAATATATTGTGGTAGATACAAGAAAAGTCTGGACCACTCAGAAAGAGCAGAGTTTAATATAGAAGTAGATATTTTCATTGTCTGTGTTTTTCAGTAGTTAAGTTTTTATATTGCCTTGAAATAAATTTAAAAATAACGTTCATCCTGCACCAAAATAGTGAGGTGTGTATATACAGGTGGCAAGTCAAATTAGTTGTAGTTCTGTCACAGATTTCAGAAGAAGCCAATTTATCAGCTACCTCCTGCCACATAGAATTTACTGGTGAAAATACCACCTTTTAACTAAGAGATTTAAATTTTGATGTTTTAGGTCAGGAACACTTTCACTTTCTATGCCTTACACTCAGCATTTGTGGCACTGATCTTACATTGACCTACAGGGCTTGTTAAATAATAGCAACATCAACTGCCTAAGATTGATGTACTGTGAGAACAGGTGAATACGGAGAGATTGATTATGCCTTTATTATCATTCTTACATACAATTAGGTGATAGAAAAACTGATTTGTGAATGGTGCATTACACAGAAATGAGAAATTAATTTCAGCAGTTCATAGGTGTGTTAGGATTCATAGATCTGATTGCCCACAAGTCCTCAAAGAAATATTCATGAAACGGACATGTCTACTGCTATTGAAAAGTACCATAAGTTTTAGTATGTAATAACAAATGTTCTTTCCAAAACTGGCAGTGTTTGTTAGGCTTATGTTCAGAATGCGTGCACCTTAATCATGGAGACAGATTCACCATTATATTGTATATTATGATATTGTATAATATATTCAGTACTAGACTCAGAGAGAAAAATTCACACACAAGCTACTTCTTTTTTTAATCTGAAATAGTGGATTCTTAAGGTAACGAATGTATTTGCAGAAATTACCTCCTGCACAATTTTATAACCACAAAAAACAATAAATTCATGATGAGTTACTCATTATAAATAATTTAGCCAGCTAATATGTTTTCTGAATAAGCCAAAGGCAGAGAAGTTATAATACAATATTACTATTCATGTTGAAATATACCAGTTAAACATGAGTCTTAGATACTGATAGGGGAATATTAGGCAGCAAGAGCCCCAGAAGCAGTAATTTAAAAGCAAAATTCCTTAATGTGAATCATTAGATTTTTTTTAATTTTGATTAATTATTTCTTTTAACTTGTTACTCAAAGACAAGGAGTTCATCATTTTGTTATGGATGATACTGGAGGGTTCCTAACTCTAGAAAATTAAAATGGTTAGATATTTTAAACACAATATTCCTTAAGGGAAAAAAAAATCCAAGACATTACATGGACAAATAAACAAAGAAGCGAAGTAAGTAAGAGCATAATGGCAGCACAGAGAGAATATGGAAACAGCAAAGCAGGAAGTTGGGCACAATGTTCGTGTAAGGTATACAAATCGGTAAGTCCATTGAAAATACTTAGTAGATATACCACTTGCCACTTACTGAAAATGCTCCCCATCCTGAAATGTACGAGGTTTTAATGAAGAAAACAGTCACAGCCAAGTGTAGTCTTAGATTCAGGCATTCTAGAGAAACCTGCCTGCAATGCTTTTCGTACTGCTGTTTCATAGATCAGAAAATAATTTTAAGTTGTCTGTTTCAGTAATATTTCTGCACCAAAATATATGTGCTATAGTACCAATCCCAAGACGACTTCCTTGTTAGTTATACAGGCATATTTGAGTTTATTTAGCTTTTGCTTTGCACTTTCTTATGTTCTATATCAATGCTAGTATTTATTTCAACTGAGTAAATCTAGAACTTGCTGTGCATTTTCTCAGGGAAATAATGCACAGCATCTTCAAGATTAACTCCTTTTGTGTAAAATATGCGTTAGAAAACAGGCTGCAGGATTTCTTTCACATTACATCAACAGGACAGTCAAGGGTCATGGGGGACAGAAGGAGATCTGTGTGTTCTCAAAGACGTGTCCATGTCATCACAGATGTTCTAATTAAGACACCTCACTTTCCCTGTTCCTGCTTCTTATGTTTTAATTGAGGTATACCCATCCTTTGTGCTTCCATTGTCTGTACACAGACTGAGATTCTTCAGCTTCTGTGTTTGTAAAATATATTTTTAATTTTTTATTTGCATACTTCCATTTTCATTTATATTGCTGTGCTACAATCCACTAATGGCACCATATTTTTTTCCTTTCCAAATGCACTCCCTCCCTCTACTCACCTTGTAATCCTGTGCAATGGGTTTAGCATGAAACCTTGGGATCTTAAATTCTTTTAAATCTATTTGAATGGCATTCTGGTTATTTACAAGGGTTCAAGCATGTTTGCAAAATTTTGTATTTTTCATTCAACACAGATTACATATCTGACCGTTGACTTGTGTAAATTCAAAAGATCTCCTGAGACAAAATATGTGGACTTTAACTAACTCATTTTAATTTCAGAATAGCTGAATGAGTCTCACAAAGCAAGTGTGTTCATCATCATCACATGGTTGCCTAGATGGAGAAAATACTAAATAGGCAAAGAGGTTTAATTTGACTTTTCATTTACTATTAAATGCATCTAATCAAAGTTTATCAGTCAATATATTCTGGACTTTATCCATTAAGACATTGAAAACTTTACCCAAATTTTAGCAACTGCTTCAGTTCACAGCTATTCTTGATCATAGGAGAGATTCCACAAGGTCTGAAACTGCCCAGTCTGCTTGTATTGTGATTTGAAGAATAATCTAAAAGCTACTTTGTGTATACAGTCTTTTCTTCCATCTGATTTTTGTTGCTGTAAATGGAAAGGTGGCTCGAGCCTAAGACTGGGCTTCTTTCAACTCCAGTTGCGTAGTGCTGCGTATCTACCATCCTTCTTAGGTGACAGCAACCATCTACAGGACTGTATTTCACAAAAACGCTTATCAAGACCCGATTTAAATGGTGTCGATTAGTACAGTACAGGCCCTGAAGATTTAGATCACTAGATGCAAATGAAACAGTGATTAAATATTTGTAGTGTGTCATCTCTATACATAAATTACATAAATGAATGTATAAATAAATACAATTCATAAATCATTTTATTTAGCAAGATATTGGAAAGCATTTGATCGTCAGTTAGGCTCTGGAGGGCAGCATGACTGTCTAAAGTATCCAACATACTAGAAGACCTGATTTTATTTTCTCATTTGTTTTCCAGGCTGCTTTAACCACAGAAAATTCTGGCAAACTGGAACATTGTGAGCTTTCTGTTGGGAGCTGTGTAGAGTTTTAAATCATTAGCCAAAGCTTAAAAGGACATACTGTTAAGATTCCAAAAATGCATTCCTGTATGTACGAGATACCTATCCACAACACAATATTTTTTATCAGTTTATTTTAAACAGACATACATATCCGCACTGCTATAAAATTTGAATGTAATCTTGCTAACACTGTTAGAGTTCAGAAGTGATAATATGAAGAGGGAAATTACCAAGCAAAAAATAAATTAGCAACTCAAAGGCCATAACTAATTCAATTAATTAAAGGGTAATCACTAATCTATTTAAGCAACAGCCACTTACAGTGATGTGTACATTTCTACAGTATAGGATATCACAGAATCACAGAAGGATTGAGTTTGGAAGTGATCTCCAGAGGTCAGCTACTCCAAACATCTGCTCCAGCCAGGACCTAGAGCTGGCTGCCCAGGACCATGTCCACACAGCTTTTGAATATCCCTGTGGGTAACCTCAACTCAGTCAACCTCATAGTGCAAACGTTTTCCTGATGTTCAGAGGGAACCTCCTGTATTTCAGTTTGTGCCCATTGCCTCTGTTCCTGTCACTGGACACCACTGAAAAGAGCCTGGCACTCTCTTCTTTATACCTTCCCTTCAGGTATTTAGTAATTTTCAAGTATATCTGAAATCATTCCCTACATTGTGGCGAATTTTTAAATTTTGTTATTTTTTTTTAGAATAACACTATAGAATTCCTTCGAGGCAGCCAGTATAAAATCACTGTGGATAGGAAGAGAACAGTTTTTGAGCTGATACACCTTACACAAAGCGGGTTTGAAACATGCTCCAAAATAAAGCAAAGCTGAAGTCTGAACACACAGCTCAAGTCTCAGCCAATTGGATACATGGATAATCACTCTTTCTGAAAGTCATATCCTTCTATTTAGGTGTAAACATTTTATGTACCTCTCTAAGAGTATTTGAATATGATATATCTTGGCTTTGAATGAAATACACAGTGCAGAACTAAAATAAATATTCACAGAACAAATCATTAATGCATCTTATGCATCATGGAAATGAATGGAAGATCAGCTGTAAATATAATACAGTAAGCCTAAAAAAATAGAAAAATGCTGCCTTATTGAATAAAAGGTCCCAACTAAATCAGAAAATATTTGGCAGAGTATGGAATCTAAAAAACACATAAAAGTGTGAAATAATAAGCCATGTTCTCTTTATAAATATTTTGTAAACTTCCAGATCAAGAGGAACCAAGGAAATCTGAGACCTTCCTTTCCACTTTTCTTCACAGTCTATAGTAAAATACTGGACAAACAAATCTTGTAAGAGTTAACACAAGAATGTAAAATGCGAATCTAAACAAATGAATTCAATTAAATACTTGCTTTGTCTGTCTGAAAGGGTGCTGGTATTCTAAGACCCTGAGTTAGATGTGGTGGGATAATGGATACAATGTTTAAAGACAGTGTAGTAGATGAGGTAAAAGTACTTGCAGACTACCACAAAGTCAAATTAAAAGTTTTGCTGTTTAGTTTAGTTTGCTACTTGTATTCAAATTACATAAGCTACTGTATTTGTTTTATGTGGCAAAGTTTTAGTAGTGAGTGTTGTAGTAGTGAGCTTGTAGTAGTGAGGAACACCTTATAGCAGCCTTCCAGTACTTAAAGGGGACCTACAGGAAAGATAGGGAGGGGCTCTTTATCACGGAGTGTAGTGATAGAAAAAAGGGTGAATGTTTAAAACTGAAAGAATGTAGATTTGTGAAATTAAATTCATTTCACAAAGTCAGTCTATTTTGACCACGACAGTAGCTGGTGAGTGATCATTCTGTCCTTGTCTTGAACCATGAGCTTTTTAATCATATTTTCTTCCTGCTGCCCTGTTTAGGGGAGGAGTGAAACAGTGGCTTGATGGGCACCTTGCAACCAGCCAAGGTTAACCTACCACAGCTACCTTCTCACTAGTGCATAGCCATATGGTTTTTTCTCTATTTTTTTTCTCAAAGCTGACATTAACTCCAGTCTTTAATTCTCAAGGTCAATTGCCATCCCTAGATGGTCTGTACTTTCAGGATAGAAAGCCAAGGGACCTTTTCCCACATCTTCTTGTAACAGCCTAATACAATTCTTCATGAGATCTAATGGATTAATTTGGATTTTAGCAACACAAATGACTGATCAAACATACTTCTGGGAATGTTACCAGGAAATTTAGAATTGTTTTGAAATCATAGTCATAAATTATTTCTGTAATTTCTCACAGAATTAATCTTGAAACCTCCTGAGGCTACAGACTTTATTTTCTTTGAGAAGTTGAAGGTACCTTGGACTCATTTCCATGACACAAGCAACTACCATAGAGAGAGATTAGGTTTTTGCACATTAATGATGTCGCATAGTGTCAAGAAGTCATCTATCAGTGCTTCAACATCTGTTCACTGAATATGACATAATAACCATCAATTTTAGTCAAGTATTTCAAACAGTACATGTATATTTGCATGAGGGGAATTATGCACAGGAATCAAATTCTGATTATTTAATTGTTCAGTATCAAAGTAGCATGATGTTGGAATTAAGGTTTGTGCATTAACACAAATGACAAAGTGTGTAGAATTTTTTCCTATGCACTAGGCTTTTCTCTGCCAGTTTCTTTTTAGTAGCGGGTTAGATGAGAAGGATCTTCGGTTCACAAGCTTTGAACCAGCACAGCCAAGCTTACAGTTTGTGAAACAGCCTGTAGAAGTATCCTAGAACAAGCCAGTCAAATATCCTTGAAATACACAATTTTTAAAGGTCAGGTGAACTTCTGACCCTGATCAACATCATCCTGGAGCTTCATGCAGTCTTTTTCTGCTCACATGAGAAAGCTCCACAGCAGAATCCAGGGTCTTTCACATATTCTTTTTCTAAGAACTGTCTATTGGACATTGGAAATACATCCTGGCAAGCACTTCCTTACTCTGCATGGGTTAATTTGTGCACAAAATGTAATGTCTTATTTTAACTTTGACTAAGAATAAAGGAGTTTTGGTGTCCCTTTCTGAACAACTTTTTGTTTGGATTCAAGATACATCTTTCTTGCAGTATCAGTTTCTCTCAAACTCTATCAGAAGTACTTTGTCTTGGCATTTTGGGCAATGACTGCATATGTAAAACTGTCAGTTTCTGTCACTGTATGTCCACTGCCGTTGCTGGATTTTGCTTTTAAAAATAGCAAGTATTTACAGGCTAGCTATGTCAGAGGCCTCTAAAGTCCTGAAATGTATCAAAAATTGCACTCCTAGGGGTTTTTAGTTTACTTACTGCCCCAGTCCATCGTTTAGTGGCCAGTCCAGTCCTAAACCTCAACACTTACACAAAAGCTAAATGCAACCCCAAAGCAAGTGTTCCCATTATAGGATCAATGTCCTAGCAGAGAGATTTTTTGTAATTTTCTGACCATTTACAGTTCTTGCAATCTGCCTTATACTACAAAGATAGCTGCTGATCATAGAGATGTATTTTAGGACATTGGACAGAGTTCTACTAAGAACTCTAGTGAGACCATACCACAGATGCTGACAAGCTCCAACCAAATGATGTTGACTTGTGAAGTGGAATACTGGCACTAAAGCTGTCAATGGGAATATTGCTACTGATTTGATTTGGGTCAGAATTTTACCCTCTGTTTCTTCCTTCCTGGGACTTTCTGGAATTTTGGAGTTTCAGATCAAATGTGACAGACTGCAATGGCAGCCATGCTGTAACCTTTGCCACATTATCTCTCCAAGAGAATTAATCTATCCTAAAATAGGCACAAAATTTATAGAAGCAAGATAACTCATTTCCCTGACATGGCTCATCCTTAGTCATTGCTAAATAAGTGGAGTCATGCTATGCCAATAATGTCATTGTAGCGAAGACTTATACTCTAGAGACAGGGTTGATGTTGTCAAAGTCATTTTACTCAAAACCTTAGTTAGTCTTTGCCAAACAAGAATAGTGGAAAGAAAAATGAGTAGAGCGGACAAGACATCTTGAGTATTAGTGCTTGTGAAATGGAACACTGACGGTGTTTAGCTTTGTTATTTAAATATGGCAGGACAGGAAAACAAAGAAAGAATAATAAATAATAGTTATTGCAGTCACAATCTCTGAATTTACTCTAAAATTGATCCATTCCTATAAGAAAATTATTCCCAAAGGCTGAGTTTGCGAAGGGCTTTTGAGAACAGAATTCTGAGATAAGACAAGGTAAGTATGCAGCTAGAAGCTAAGCTAAGGCAGTCAGTAAAATGTGTTCCAAGAAAGGTGGTGGAAAAACACTTTCTTTACCTAGGTTTCCCAGCTCCAGTGAAGGTAAACATCACACAAGAGCAGATTTATTTTTTTTCCTCAGTAAATGAGAGGAAAATCAACTGAAAGATCTGCTACTTGGTTACAGCCATCAGCTGTGAAATCTGGTTTCATGCTTCTTCTTTTTGCATGCCTAGTTTGGAGCCTGAACTGAAAATGAGACCTCTTGTATTACAGCAGTCTGTCCCAGCCATTAGTACTCGCTGGAGATTACTCTAAAGTTCTCTTGACATACTTGATTCACTGTAAATAACATGCATTGAAGCAGGACCTTGTAAGTGCTACTGGAACCTCATTCATTTCAGAAAGTCTCCACCATTTATCAATTGAGAGAAGTGTTTTAGAGAACATAAATGAGATTAATAGATGTTTCAGCTGACATGAAAAACCTGATTAGAAATTTTTCAGGATTTAGATATGGACAGTTTGAATAGCTTGATGGCTTCAAGGACTGGGATGTCATGGAGGGATTTTTAATTCTGGTTTTAAGGAATTTGCAGCCCTTGCTGAACTCTTCTTCTGTCAATTAGCAATAAGATCTTTTTGAATCTATTGCAGCTTTTGGAATTCCGAACAACTTGTGGCAGTAAGCTGCATGATTTCGTATTTTGCTTTATAGGAAAATTAATCTTTGTCTGTGTGTGTATTGAACCTGCTACCTAATATGTTAGCTCTTTTATGATAAGACACAAGATGTTATTTTAATAAATTAGTGGTATTTAAATAACCCTTTTCACTAATCCTGACTTTTGTATGCCTTCATTTTATCTACACTCTTATCTAATTTCAAGGCTGAGGAACCCTGAAGAACTGTGTAGGTGTTTACATCCAAGAAACTGTTCTCTACTTTTAATTATCCTGTTGCAATCCATTGCCTTTGCCATTTTGCCATCTTCTTTTGAGGTGTTGGCGCAGGGTGAGGTTCAGGACAAAACTGGATATGATGTTTCTGACATGAGTGCCCCATTTATTTATGTACTGAGAACATAGAATTTTCTGTCTTATCCGTTTCTTTCCCGCTAAGTTGCTTTTTTGTGACCACTAGCAAGCTGATATTTTCATAGGATTGTCTATTACCATTTCGGGGGGGGGGGGGGGTTATTTTCTTACAGGAAGGCATGAGGTAAGATGAACTGCTTGTACCTCTGGCTACTCAGTTTGGAGCAAAAAATAGCAGCTTCTTTCTGGACCTCTTTCAAATTTCAGCAAGGTCATTAGCCACTGTAGTATTTTCAAATGCTAAGCATGTGTGTGAGTTGTGCTTTAGGACATACATATGCCTACTCTCACTACTTATACAGTTGAGTTTTAGTCGTCTTCATTCTTGAAGTGAAAAATTCTGCCCACCAGGAGTGTTTTAGTTTTGAACTCTGTCCTGTATTCAGCCTGATTTTGGAGATAAACCTTTAGTCTCATCACATTTTAGTACAAACTGCAGTCTCTTCATCAGTGTGAGCACTCCCGTATCAGGTGACATAACATGTGTGAAATGTTATAATAATAACATTCTTTTAGTTTTTGAAATAGTCTGTTTGCACTTGAATCTTACTTAAATTTCACCTCTAAAATTACATCATCTTTAAGAAAGACCATGGTAGTGTGTGACTGCTGTGGGAAGGCAAGAAGGAGAGAGTAGGCGCTCAGTTCCCACTGGTTGGCTGCATACAGGCCTGGAAGCAAATGCTCAGGAGCCGTCAGTGCTGAAGCAGCCAGTCTCATGTTTCAGTGAGCATCTCATGTCACTCTATCAGAAACTTGTTTTTTGCAAACAAGAGAATCATATGTTACAAAACTCTTGATAACACTTCCTAAGGACCACACCTTTTTCATTCTCAGCAAGAAATCCTTATGTTTATAGATTCTTATCACACTTGGATGTGAAATCAAGCTTATAGCCAAAAATGTGTTATCTTCATCTGACACTTTGAGGCCTGTTACACTGACAGAAAACCACACAACAGCAGGTGATAGAAACACTTCAAAATTCAGTGAATTGCAAGTTCAGATTTATCTGTAGTTCTCATTATATTTCTGAGTTTTCACATCTTTCTTAGGCATAAGTCTGCATAGTTGTTTCAATAAAACACAAACATTCATAAACTTGCTTGCACTGAGATTTATTCCTTTTACAAACCAGTCCTAAATGGGAAAGCTGGTCACTTTGCTGCAGTTCCTTTATTTCTTTAAATTGGTACTAAACACAGTCTTCTGAAATATGTTCATGATCCCATGAAGTGTTTCATTGTCTTGAATACTAGGTTTTGTTCTGAGAAGAATAAACAGTTCCAGATTGGATAGAGCTAACCAGCTATGTATTTCTTTCCTAGCCATTCCCATCCATTTTGAAGTTTTAGGGCCTCTCCTCTTCTCTCCTCTCCTCTCCTTGATGAGAAAAAAAAGTCTAGCTCCATAACAGGGACATGACAGTAGCATAAAGCACATGCTTTGCTGCGAGTGTGGTGCCATCACCTGTTCACCACTACACTGTTCCTGCCTGGAAGTGCTGAACTCCTAAACTGAGCTGCAGTGTCCAATTCTTTTTTATGCCTTACTAATGTGAGGAGCTACAACTTGCTTTTAATGTTGAGGATATATGGCCTTTTTGCTTCATTGCCATGCCCAGACTAGTTCAGTCCCCTTGAGGGACCTGGCCAAACAGTGCAGGTCCACAGGAAGTGTGTCTATCCTACATCTATGGCCAGGCATTGTGCCATATGAATTTATCAGCTAATCAGACACCTGTTATTTCATGACGTTGCATGATGTACACATACGTTATAGATTTACACAGTCTACAGTAAGTGGACTACACTTAGAGTAGGCATGTCTACAGGTATGCCATGTGCCAATTATTAAAAATCTAATGGTTAAAAGTTTGCCATTACTAATATTTTTTATTTTTAGACTGATCAAATAAATATTTTAGACTGTTCTTTTACTTTCACATCTTTTCTGTAGTTTACAGCACAGAGAAGAAGCACACAGAAAGTAGGTTGTTTAGTATTGTATTCCAAAAGCAACCCAAAGAATAACGTCCTCTAAGGGCACACCTTCATTGATACACCAAACAGCTAGACAGATTGCCTGGCACTGATGCTTTCTGACATGAAACAGCCCTTGTCTTTCCTAGTAAATTGTCTTAGCCTTCATGTTGGGAAGGGTGCTTGTAAACAGCTTATTGCTAATGGCATCTGAACTGTTCCACCTGCCAAAGTGTGTTGGAAGTGTTTGGTTGAAATGCTAGCTGAAGTGATCTAGATGACCATATTATAGTACCAAGAAATGTTCCTGGGAAAAGCTTGAAGGTAGTAGTACAGATCAATTTTCACTGTGTCTCAGCAGTGCACATTTTTCTGGCTACTGTTCTAATGTGAAATAGCTGGAGCCTTACAGAAGGCTAGATCAGGTTCTACAATACTTCATCTGTCTTCTGTTTATGTAAGAATAAGTCAAGAGCAGTTCCATCCCATGAGGAAGACTACGAATGAAGCTCTAGCATTTCAATTTTGCTAACTATGTTCTTCTTCTTGGAAACTATTTTGTAATAAATTGACCAGTGCCACATCTTCGACTATCCATTCTCTTAATTTGGGAACACTGACCTGGGGATAAAATCTTGGATTTTTTTTTTTTTTAATTCACATGAACAGAACTTAGTTGTATAAGGAGTTGGAGATTTGGACATGGTGGGGGAACTAAAACAACCTAAAAGGTTTTAAGTAAAGATACAGTGGATATGATGGAGATTGAGATAAAACAGTCATGATTTTAAACACATTTGAAAACATGCCTGAATATAGACATGTTTTCCTTGGCCGTGTGCAAGCTCTAGAGACTCCTGAATGACTGAGATGATGTGTTCTTGCTAGAAGTTATTATGACAGCAGAGCCAGTTTAATTGCAACAGCCAATGTACAATCCTGTTCCCATTTCCTATATAGAAATGAAACAGTCAGTCAATCAGCTAGGGCCGAGTTCAATCTGGGCCTTCTCTGATGTGTGATCTGTACAGTTAGGGCCTTTAGATAATTGTAGCAGGCAGCCAATTCATCTTGAAACACTGGGTATAAGAGAAAAAAGTAGGCTTTAAATGTCCATCTGGGCTTTGGAAAGCAGATGTTTCAAGATGCGTCAGACCGCTATGTAATTAAGTAGGTCATTGATGTCAATCCTTATAGCAGTTCAATTTCAGATGTGATCACCACAGTATAATGAAAAGCTTTTGAAAAATATCATGTGTCTTTAACAGTGGAGATTTAGTAAATTCCTTTTCAGTTGTCTATTTTTTGGGTTTGTTTTTAGATAGTTGTTGTTTCCATGCAGTGGCAACCAGAAGTGGGAGAAGGAAGTCAACTGGGGAGTGATCTCTCAATTACAAGCCTGTGCTTATACTACTGTATGTACTACTGTTTGTGCTGTGGAATTTGTCCAAACTGTTGCCTGTTCATAGTTTTAAATCTGGACTCAGAAGACAATTTTTGCTTTGGGAAAGAGGTTAGTTTCCTTTATTTGTGTTTTATTTTTTTAATCGTTGTCTTCTTTTGTTAAATTCTGTCTGGCAAATTTTGAATACATATACCTGCAAAATCATTTAATTTCCATGTAACTTATCTTCATACCTAGATACATATATTTTGCTAATTTACCTTGATAAATAGTTTGGTGGGTTTTGTTACAAAAAAAAACCCCAAAACTGAAAACCAAAAAAACCCCCACTAAAACCAATTCAGTGAGAGTTTTATACTTTGCAGAAGTTCAAACATGCTGCATAGGCGTATCTATTAACTTACTTTTGTGATGACGTTTCCTGTCATCACTTTCCCAGTTTCTTTTCCTGACCTAAATTCTCCCAAAAGGAGAGTAGTATTATTGTAATGGTTTCAAACTCTAGATACTTCTTGTCAAAGTCGAGTAGCCAGGTTTTGGTAAGAAATAATAAAACACACATTCCTTACTGAAAATAAACATAAAACCTCAACACAAAATTTATTCTTAAGGTACTTACTGCCAGTTGTTCATACTGTTCATACAGTTCCTACATAAAACTGTAGAAGCCCATTGGCAAAAAAACAGCTTGCCATACTATTACCTTTGTCATTGACTAAAGAGAGCAAAAAACCTCTAATGATGTTTTCCTTGGTTGCTTTCCTTCACAAATAAAATTACTCCCTCTAGCAATGGGTATTTTTACAAAGCTGCTTACAATGTACTAGGAAGTATTAATAATGAAATTAAATTATTAAATATCCATTACAGAAAAACAACATAAATGTTTCATAGCCGTGTTTGTGATATAGAATGTGCAGGTGCAATTTCAGTAACTAATGAATGCAATTATAACCTGGACATTAGGGTAATTTAAATTGGAAGATAATTGGATAATTGCTTGTTCTAGTAAATCAATATTAACAAGAAAGTCTTGCAGAGGAAGAAAATGTAACTTGGAAACTTTTGATATTCTTGCAAGTAATAGTTCTCCATAAGTAAAAGCATTATCATGAACTTTGCTTTTGATCGTTTATGTTGTGATGTTAACTTCAGTGTCTTCTTTCTGTTGAATAAGAGGGAGATGTACTGGGATGACCTAAACACAACATTTATAATAAAATAAGGATATTTAAACTTGTCTTTTTGAGATGTTTGGAGGGATGTTTCTGGTAACTATGTTGTCTAAAGGACTTTTTTTGCTTGTTCTGGATATTGTTCTCTATTGTTATAGATAAACAAAAAATTGTTTAAAAATTAGTAAAAAAATACCACAAGGAGAGACAATAGTTAACTCTATACCAACTAGCAACATTAATAGGGAGCAAAGTTGACTTAAAACCAGTTTTGGTCCTAGTATGAGAAAGATCTGTGCGACCATGAGAAAAAAAGAGGTGCAATAAAGCAAGATTTCGTACATTTCTATTTACCAGTGGTGCTAGTACACTTTCTTTTGATTCTAAGACTCAACGTGGTTGAGTTGGTAGAATTAGGGAGAGACAAATAACCTTTCATAGGCTTATCATTCTTGATAATAGGAATAAATATCTCAAAACTGCCAAATCCATGAAAGAAACTAGAAAAAAAAAAAAGAAATCACTTTAAATCTTACAATTTCTGGTAAAGTAGATAAAAGCTCTATTTTATAACATTAACAAGTATTGTATATGCCAAGAAAATTGTGATTCAATTAATTTTCTGCATTCTATTGAGTATAAGCTGATAGGAAATGCCCCAGATAATTTCCTTCCCATTTGCGAATCTCGAGTCCAGAAGTCTTGCACGGAAGAAAAAAAAAAAGGTAGGGGGACAGCTGAGTTTTTCAGGCTGCTGGAAACATGGTGTGTGCTCTATTCTATAAGGATAAGCTGTTATCTAACAATTGAAAACATATGAAGTTTCACTGATATTATGGCATAATCACAACAGGCGTATTTTTCTAGACTCACAGTCTGTTTCAAAATTAGCTGTGCCTCAGTTGGCTTCTGTACTTTTCTAGTTTTTCTAGGTTTTCTAGTTGGCAAAACCATGGAGGTAAGGACAAAAGTTGTCTACAGTGTTCCTGCTACAGTGTACATAACCACTTGTTAAGCTTTTGAACATATTCTTCATCTTTTAACAAAACTAAAAGCTTTCTCTTTGAGTTTAATCTTCTTTCACAGATTTTCCATCAGCTCTGTGTTTCATAGAATATGTATTAATGCTATAATCTGCAGCATTTCTACAGAAGTGTTTTCATTAAAAGTTATATTAGATTATTGGACATAGAATGACCGTGCATTACAGTGCTCAATTCTGGGTCGCACACTGCTTTTCAAAAAAGCTGGGCAAGTTAATAACAGTGATGATCCCTGACCAAAATTGTCCCTGATTTGTGTGAGATGGACAAGATGTCATCCCAAGGTTCCTCCCTTCCATCCTATGCTGTTCAACGATTCCGTTCTCTGAAAATCTAAAACAGTGGTACCCAAAAATACATTTATTGCTACACAGCGTCACTGACTCTTGCTTAGTGAGGATTTTGATGATCAAGCTCTTGATACCATGCCAGCTAAAATCAGAATTTCAAGGACATAATAATAAAAAAGGCAAAAAATAAAGAAATTTATCTCCATTAAAAATGGATTTTAAAAAGAAACTTGAAGGGCACATCTTGGGAAAAAAATAGAAGTTTTGAATAATTTATAATCTCTCAAATATTAAAAAGAAGCAGTCTTGAGCATTGTCTTGTTTGTGGTTTGAATGTGATTTTACAAGAGCCAGCCGATTATTTTTCTTAATTTTAATTTTTACATAGGCAACTTCTGATCAGGGGGGTGTACTCAGACACTCCCATACTGCTGTATTAATGATAAATATCAAGATACTTGAGACTGTTCAGAGAAAATGAAATGTGGTGTTGTATGTTTCCAAAACATGTCTTCCACAAAAAGCAGTTTATTTGAGTCACTAGGAGCAAACAGGTTGAAAGGTTCATTTGAACTGCCATTGAATTTTCCACTCCTTATTGAGTTCACATTCCTCCCTACCTGAGCTGAGTATCAATCAAAACTCCAGGAAAGTTAAAGGAGACAAAGCAGTCAGCAGCTGTAAGAAAGGGCAGCTTTCCTTGCTCCAGTCTTATGACACAGTTCATGGATCAATGAACTATCTGATTAGCAGATTATCTAATTATCCTAAGTGGGAAAGCATCGAGCACTTACCACAGGAACCTTAGATCTTGCAGAAAAAGATAAAATCATTAGTACAGAGCATATCTCAGATACGTGCCAAAAGATAAGCTGTATGAATTGAGGGGACAATAAATCTCCTTTTCAGTGTTTGTCAGAGGTTGTACATTGTCCCGATATCTCTGTCTCTGAGAAGAGAGGAAATAACAAGCATGGTGTGGGATTCAGGGTTTAAAAAGAAGGTAAGGGTTTCATGAACCCATAGAAGCTGCTGATCCAGATCAAGCATTTTAGGGTCACTATTGTACTTAAAGGTTAATGCCCCATAAAGCAAAGAACAAACAGAGCATGAAAAGTCATTCAGAGCTACAAGTTCTGGAGCCTTATTTTTCACTCAATCCCATTGGGAGTTTTGTTTGTTTGCTTGTTTTTTCTTATGAAAAGCAAGTGCTAACTCAGTGAGGTTTATCTTTCTGGCTAGGCGATCTCCTGAAGGGCAAGTGAATTTTTAATGCTGGAGTCCTGGGCGACTTTCTGGCTTATCTTGGGAGTTTATAATTATTTCCCAATCAGTGTGGTAGTACTGCTGACTTCAACTGTTTGCTTATAGATTATTACAGGATACTTATTATTTAGCCTAATTTTCCATCTTTTCTTACTTCTGTACTGAAGTAGCATAAGAACCATAACTAGCGCTTTCATAAGCAACCTAAAATGGTACTTCTAAAATGTGTGCCTGCATGTGAAATGCTTCATTGCATCACTATTGAGAATTGTTAAGTACTTACCTGAAGGAGGAAATTTTAAAAGTCTTTCTACTGCCATCATTTTTTTATTTCTTTAATATCATGGCAAAATAAGTTTGACTCTTGATACTTTACTTCACTCTAAGGCATATGGAGCATGTCCAGTGAGAATATTACTTAGAAAAGCCTCTTCTAAAATGAAATGTTATGGAATGGATGAAAGTAAAGCTTCATTTCCGTAAGAAATTTAATAGTTTGCTTAACTTTAAGTCCCAGAAACAAACACTTCAAAGTAAATGTATACTTAAACACTTTGTTTGAAAGTAGGTGCTGTGTGCCTTGATGTAGACAAAAGCAGAACAATGTAGATAAGTACAGAGGACTGATTTTATTTTTTAGAAGACTGATGCAAAAGTGCTTTCAGTTAGCTAAGTATTCTGTACAGTCATAGTCACTTAAAATTAAGCAGTGAATATCAAATAATCAGATTAGTAGAAAAGAAACAACAGTTATTTCTTTTCATGGAGTTCCACTGAAGAAATTCAGATTACCCCTCTTTACAATGGCATAAATCACAGGTGTTTTTTGTAGAAGTCATACTGATTTTAATGTATTTTCTATAATAAAGAACTTCTTTGATTATTTTTTTACTCTGTAAAGAAGCGTAGTTCATAGTAAACTATACCTCTAAGGAGAAAAAAATCCAGAATCTGGCATATGAAATTAATAGGAATAGTTTTAAATTTAATTATTAATTAATTAATAGTATTTCAGCAGAATACTACAACTGAGGAAATATTTCTGGATAGTCACTTGAATTTCAGAATAATTCTTATGAGCGAATGTAGAATATCTGTAGGATGACTATTCTTCTTCCTTCTTGGTAGTGTAATGCAAAATAAACGTATAAAATGCTATACATTACTATAAAATTAACAGTCTGAGTATTTTACTTTAATCTTGAATTATAATTGTCAAAATCTTTTATGTCAAGACTGCAAAAAACTTCCCCAAATCACACCTCTCATGCATTTTATTTGGCTTGCAGTCAATTAACTTTCATCTATGATAGATGTAACTCCTTGATTAAAACCATCTTGGAATAAGTTGCTACCATTTGTAAATGTTATTTTCTGATTACTGATATTCCTCTTTCAGTTAGATACAGTGTACTCTGCTTCCTTGTTTTCAGGCAGCAGTTTGTTCTAGGTGATTGAGTATACAGGTTGTAGCTAGTGAAGCCTTGAACTCTGAATCATACTTACTGTATTTTAAGTGCCTTTTTTGGCCTTGGTCAAGTGGTATAATTTTTCTCCTCAACCTGTACTTTATTGCAATAAGTAATGTTTTAAGAAGGGTCACCTTTTTACCCGCTTTAATCTCTGTAATGCTAGATAATGGCAGACTTTTTGAATGATTGAACATATTATCTATTCTAACTTCTGCATTGGTGTCTGAAGAGGTTCCTTTTGCGCTGTGCTTTCATGTTCAAATAGCATCTTATACTCTCCATTCTCTGTGTGTGAGTGAGGTATAAATCAGGTTTCATCTTCTAGTAAAGATCAGTGAGAAATTAATTTAGAATTCAGAAAGCATCTGCAGTGGTATGTTAGGGAAATAACATTAGTTTGTATTAAAGAATGAGCTAATTTAATCTGATTTTTAACATACCAAAAAAAGTGAGGATTAATTTTTAAACAATTCTTTACTGTTACTGGCAATACATCCAGCATTATTGCCACCTGACCTTTCCTATAGCTTGCAGCTCTCCCCACCTGAGAAAACTCAGTGTGCTCTGACATTTGCCAAGCTGCAAAAAGCCCTAGGAAGTTTGCTGTTTGTCTCCTGGGTGAGGTCACTAAGGCATCTCTCTGTTGTGATACATTGTGCCCAGCCAGCTTGACAACAGACAAATGTCAAGAGGCTTGAGAATAGAAAAGAACCTGTTGAGGGGACCATATTATGATGCAAGAATCAGAAATTTATTTCTGGTTATGCTGAATTTTAGTCATGGAGCACAGATAACAACTTTAGTTGTGTGAGCTAAAGTAAAGTTCGGTGATTGAAACATGCCAAAATATATTACATTGCAATGCATTAAGGAATGTGGCTAAGAAGTGGGACACCCAGACTGAAGATTTTTAAAACTACTTCTTTACCTAGTCTCCTAGCCAGCTTCAAAGCAAATAATTTAAGTCCTCTCATTTTCAAAACAATTTATCAGTTGCTTATTGTATTAAAAGAAGTAGTAACTTTAGGTGGTTGCCAAACCTGAAAATCAAGTTGTTTTTACTACGGTTTCCTTAAGCCCATTTTCTTTTCACTTTCATAATTTTTTGAGATAATACTTATAGACACCTAAATGTGAAGTGGTCCTGAATTTTATTTCCCTGTCCCTGACAAGATTCCTATGTGACCTTATCTTGCTTGGTGTGGCCTGACTTCTCAGAGGAGTGTTTTGATAATGCAGTTATCTTTGGCCAACAGGCGGTCATGCCAAACACTTGGCATTAGAATTCTTAAAAATGAGGCTATAAGGATTCCAAGAGACACATTGAAAACCAGATCTCTTCAAAAGAAACATTTATTGTATTTGTTTTGATATACTCTGCAAGTTATAGTAATAACCCTACAGTCCTGTTTTCAACACTTTAATGAAGTTGTTTAAATCCTTTGGTAGAATATAGTGGGATTTGCCATAGCAGTGCAAATAGTGTAAATGTTAAAATTACATTTTGCTGTCATACATATTAGTAATCTTTATTTTCCGAATTAAGGACTGTGAGTCTTAACTAAATTACTATTTTGACTATAATTTGTACATAAGATATTTGTGCATAGCAATTCAAGATAAGATGATTGCATTGACTTTGCCACTTCTGACAGCTCTGGAGCAACTTTGAGATAATTAGTCTTGTAGTATGTGTATATGTGTAATTTCTTGAGGTCCTGCTTATGAACTGATAAGAATAATTAAATAATAGAGGTTATGGATGTAATGAAAAAATCGCCTTTCATTTGCTCTTGTGCTCTTTTTTTCTAAAACAATTTTTCCATCTCCTGTCCCCTATCCTCAGGAGTATAATTATATCAACAATATCCTTCCAGAGTTATATTTATACTCTTATCAAACTTCCCATTTTTAAGTGCTACCAATGTGAAGAAGCTGCAGTAAGGCTATTAACAGCACTTTGTAGCAAGTGATGTCTTTTTCTTACTTTTTCCTAAGAAAAAGTGACACAATGGCCCTTATTTTTAGGTCAGGTATTTTCTTTCTGTAAGAAAGTTCACCAGTGTTGAGATCATCAAGAATTTTTTCAGTGGGGAAAAAGTTCAGACCTGTGACTGAAAAACATGTTCAAAGGAATTGAGCCCATTGTGTGGATTATTTGAAGGAGAAATTCATAGAAGCATAGAATAGTTTAGATTGGAAGGGACCTTAAAGATCATCCAGTCCAACCCCTCTGCCATGGGTAGGGACACCTCCCACTCGACCAGGTTGCGCGAAGCCCTGGCCAACCTTTTGCTGGCTTACATGGAATTTAGTATCAAATAAAATGTTACTTTTTGAATGGAGCAACCTGCTTCACTGCTTCTCAGAATCAAGCCATGCAGAGTGCATCCCAGTCGAATTCACTTTATCAGTTGTACTTTAATTAATGTGTTGCAAGAATCATTGAAAAAATATAGAAAACATTTAAAGTTCTGAGTTAGTGGGGTTATGAGGTGTACTACTGGTATGACCAAGTAAACTGCTATTTTAAGAAAAATTCCAACAGGGAAATATAAGTGAGGCACAGCAAACAGCAGATTTCCACAGCTCATGTTCTTCATCTTTCCTATGGATCTGTGGTGAGCTGAAATGGATGTACTCATTGATTTTTTTTTTAATATCCATAGCATAAAAGATCGGCATAAGTCTGTTGTTTCTTTTATGTCCAATACTCTCTGATTAGGTTCTTTCAGATATTCCACATGTGGAAGATGTAATGTTTAATATCAGATTTACTTATTTAAAGGTACTTGAAGTTCCACAGGATTTCTGATTTAGTGGAGTGGTATTATTTTGAATTACACAATATAAAAATAAGTTATACTTAACAAAATTTATATAGCAATTGCAGAATTTTGTTCAATCCCTATTACAATTGCCCTTGCCCATTTCCACTGTGCCTTCTTCCATTTTAGGGGCTCATTGCTCAGTCACAAGCTTTTAATTTCTTTGACTGTAACTTCCAAGTCTGGGTATATGGAGGTTATGCATTCAAACCTGCAGCTCCATGGCTTAGTACACTAGCATTTCCCACCTCTTTATTATTAAGGGGTTTATTTGTTTGCTAGTTTAGTTCTGAACACATAATTTATTTATGTAGTGGCACATTTATATTGAGGTAATTATGTAAGCTAAAAAATGTTTCATTCATGTGAAAGCTGCTGTGTGAAAAGAATTCTGATCCTAAGTAAAAGACTGCATTCTTACT